>NC_051323.1:13551147-13852340 GCF_015220235.1 Choloepus didactylus | reverse complement strand
TGACAAGGGAAGGGAAGGAGGTGGGTGTGCTTTAAAAGTTCAATATCAGGTATCCTTGGGGTGATGGAAATGTCCTGTGTCTTGACTATACTGATGTCAGTACCCTGGTTATGATTTTGTGCTATAGTTTTGCAAGATGTGACCATCGAGAGAAAATGGGTAAATGTTTCATGGGCTCTCTCTGTATAATTTCTTAACAGCTGATTGAGAATCTAGAATGATCTCAATGTCAAAAGTTTAACTAAAAAATGCAACAGGGAGCTAAGTGATATATTTCTACAGAACACCTCTATCTCCCTAGCAAGTATTTTTAAAAGAAACAAAAGCAATAATAATTAATGTTGGAAAAATCAAACTTTGTCATGCATAAATTCCAGACAATGCATTAAAAAAGATGGAAAAATCTCTCTTTAAACCAGACTGAAGAACAGATATACTGCAATAAATGTATTCAAGCTTACAGTTTTATACTTGGTCTATTTCTTATAGAATAATAATAATAAAGGGAAGGCTAAATTAGCAAATATTCAATATTTTTAAAATGAACTCTTTGCTTCAAATAAACTTGACTCTAATAAACAAAATGATACCTTCCTATCTAGAGGCAAAATAGTTAAAGCTGTACATACTATTTTAAAAATATATTTTGAATTGCTTTCCATATCAATAAGTATATTCATACATTTTAATGTTTCATGATAGTCTATCCACAAATTTTTAAATTATTTTTTAAAAGTTAAACATTTATATATATTTTTATTTAATAGAAGTGAAACTTTTTTCAAAGAACTTGACATTTTAACCGGCTATTAAATATACTATTCAATTTATCATCCCCCTATAATATATGAAAACTGCTACATCCCAAGTACTTGCTATAGAAGGAAGTTTCTTCCTCTTTCCCTCTCTCCTTTCCTCCTTCCTTCCTTCCTTCTTTTCCCTTGGCACATTCTCAGAACATCTCAGGAAGAGATCTATTTTTTTTTTTACAATTTTATATTACTAAATTTATTCATAACACTCATGTTATCATCGAGTTCAATAGTGTGAGCTGTTCACTACATTAGACTGTCAGAATTCAATCACAATTTACCAAACTATATGTGTGCCTTTAGACCGGCTACTCATGGTCTTGGTTTGCTCCTCTATAACGGTCAGAGTAATGTTATTGGAGGACTAAAACTGTTAAAAATGGAAAGCTTTCAGAGCAAGATTGAAACATTGTGAGCACACACAAAATGGAAACAGTTTACATATGCATACATTATGGTCACTTGCAAAGGCAGATGGAATCAATGGGTTCCAACATTGAGACAGACGATGCACACACACCAAAAGGTTATGAAAGGTTTGTTCCTTGTGAATTGAAGTCACTGGGGAGAGCAGAGGAGCCTCTTAACCAGGATCAGAATGGCTTGAAAGAGCCAGGAAAGGAAATAGGCCAGTGTTTTTATTGCGGTTAGGGTGTGGGGCTGGGGTGAGATACCACAGAGGGCAGATACTGTGGAGTTAGGATCTCCTGCTGGAGACAAAGGAGAGAGCATCCAGACTTCTTACCAGGCTGTTCATATGTGGGGCATAAGGAGAAGAGGGAGGGGAGAGGCTTAAAAAGCACCAGCAGTGAAACCTAAGAAATGGAGTCACACTCCTTACAGCATAGTCCCTTTTGTGAGATATATGTGTAAGAGCCATGTCCCTCCTACTATATTTTTCTCATTTTTTGTCCAATTTTATTGAGATGTATTCACAAACCATACAATCATCCACAGTGTACAATCAGTTGTTCACAGTACCATTATATAGTTGTGCATTCATCTCCACAATCAGTTTTTGAACATTTTCATTACCACAGAAAAATAAAAAGAAGAAAAATTAAAGTGAAAAAAAACACCCAAAAGATCCCATGCCCCCTCCAACCCTCTCTATTATTCATTTACTTTTTTCTCCTCATTTTTATGCTCATCTGTCCATATACTGGGTAAAGGGAGTGGGAGCCACTAAGATTTTCACAATCCCATGGCCACACGGTGTAAGCTATATGGTTATACAATCATCTTCAAGAATCAAGGCTACTGGGTTGCATTTCAACAGTTTCATGTATTTCCTTCTAGCTATTCCAACACACTAAGAACTAAAAAGGGATATCTATATAATGCATAACAATAACCTCCAGAATGACCTCTCAACTCCATTTGCAATCTCTCAGCCACTGACACTTTATTTTGTTTCATTTCTCTTCTCACTTTTGGTCCAAGAAGGCTTTCTCAATCCCATGATGCCAGGGCCAAGCTCATCCCTGGGAGTCATGTCCCACATTGCTAAGGAGATTCACACCCCAGGGAGTCATGCCCATGTAGTGGGGAGGGCACCGAGTTTACCTGCAGAGTTGGCTTAGAGAGAGAGACCATATCTGAGCAACAAAAGAGGTTCTCTGGGGGTGATGCTTAGGCACAATTTTAAGTAAGCTTAGCCTCTCCTTTGCAGTAACAAACTTCATAAGGGTAAGACCCAAGATTGAGGGCTCGGCCTTCTAAACTGGCATTCCCCAATGCTTGTGAGAATATCAGTAATTCCTCAGGTGGGAAGGTTTAATATTTCCACATTTTCCCCCAGTCTTTCAAGGAAGATTTGCAAATACTTTTTATTCTCAAATTACTCTGGGATGTATTGGGGCTTCATGCTAACCTATACAAACTACCAGATTTCACACACTATTCAAAGTTACAGGTAATAATGGTGTTTAAATAAACTGAATATACAAGTTAAATTATTTAGTGTGTTATGAAAATTATAGATTTTGCACCTAATAAACATCTCTTCCTTTGGTCTTACACAAAAGTTGAAGTTCAAAACTCCATCGGTATCATCCTTTACCCTTAAGTCTGATTTACCTTAGTCCTAATCAAGTCCATTTCATTCATATCTCTAATTGAAGTCTGATCTCTTTTTCAGACTCTAACATTTGCTGTATGGGGTAATGCTTACATTCATATCTGCCAGACTTTGGCTCTGAGTCTGAGATGTCACACAGATACCCAAAGTTCCAGGGACTGACCAGATTATACACACAGAGTTTAGCATTTCAGAATTTAGAAATAGCCATTACAACCCAGGAATAGATGTAACTGCTGTAAGAGCTTACAGTCTAGGAAACTTTACCATAAGCCTCCTTCTGATAACCTATGCTCTCAGATTCAATTCTCAGAGTTTGCACATTATAATTAGTCCATATTAGTGAGGCATTATAATGTTTGTCTTTTCATTTCTGGTTTATTTCACTCAACATACTATAATCAATATACATTCACCTACTTTGCATAACTCACAACTTCATTCCTTCTTGTAGCTGCTCAATATTCCATTGTATATACACACCACAGTTTGCCATTCCATTCATCAGGTGATGTACCCTTAGGCCATCTTCATCCACTGTGAATCGTGAATACTGCCACCATAAATGCCACTGTGCAAATGTCCATTCATGTCCCTTTTTTCAGTTCTTCCAAATATATACCCAATAACAGGGTTGCAGGACAATATGGCAACCCAAAACTTAGCTTCCTGTGGAACCACCACACTGTCCTCCAGATGGGCTGCACCATTCTACTTCCCCTCCAACAGTGATTAGGTACATCACTTTCTCCACATTTTCTCTAGCACTTGTATCATTCTATTTATTTTTTATGTGGTTTTATTTACACTCCATACATTCCCCCCTAAGTACACAATCAAAGGTTCCCTGTATAATCACATAGTTATGCATTCACCACTATCCATATAAGGACATTTCTAATTCTTCCACAAAGAAAGAGGAAGAGGAGAAAAAAGAAAATAAGTAAAAGAAAAAAATGACAACTAAAAATTGACAAAAGAAAAAATAAAATTAAAATTAAATATGATAAAAAGGTCAGACAACAACACCAATGCCAAGAATCCCATACCCCTCCCTTATACCCCCTTTTTATAGACATTTAGCTTTGGTATATTGCCTTTGTTACAATTAATGGAAGCATATTACAATGTTACCATTAACTATAGCTCTAGTTTGCATTGATTTTATTTTTCCCCAATACCATCCTATTTTCAACACCTTTCAAAGTTGACATTTGTTTTCCCTCATGTAAAAACATTCTTATATTTGTACATTTGTACATTAATCACAATCATAGACCACCCTATGTTTGTGACCACTCTAGGTTTCACTAAGTTATACCATCTTAGTCTTTATATTCTATCTTTCCTTCACTGTCCTAGTCTTTATCTTCTATCGTTCCTTCTGGTGCCCTACATGCCCCTAACCTTCCTCTTTCAACTGTACTCACAGTCACCTTTGTTCAGTGTACTTACAATATTGCACTGCCATCACCCAGTATTGTGCTATCCATTTCTGGATCTATACAATCAACCCTGTTGAATACTCTGTACTCCTTCAGCCTCAAATGCCCAATCTTTACCCTCTTTCTATCTCCTAATATCTTCATTTCTACACTCTTCTCCAAACCTCTCTCTCCTGTCTTTTCCTTTCTACCTGTAGCACTCTCTTTAGTATTTCTTGTAGAGGAGGTCACCTGTTCAGGAATTCTCTCAGTGTCTATCTGTAAATATTTTAAACTCTCCCTTATATTCGAGGACAGTTTTGCCAGATACAGGATTCTTGGCTGGCAGTTTTTCTCTTTCAGTATCTTGAATATATCATACCACTGCCTTCTTGCCTCCATTGTTTCTACTGAGAAATGTGCACTTAGTCTTATTGAGCTTTCTTTGTATGTAATGGATTGCTTTTCTCTTGCTGCTTTCAGAATTCTCTCTTTGTCTTAGACATTTGACAATCTGATTAGTAAGTGTCTTGGAGTAGGTCTATTTGGATCAGTTTGTTTGGGGTATGCTCCACTTCTTGGACCTGCAAATTTATGTCATTCATGAGAGTTGGGAAATTTTTATTAATTATTTCCTCTATTATTCTTTCTGCCCCTTTTCCCTTCACTGCTCCTTCTGGGACACCTATAACATATATATTTGTGCACTTCATGTTGTCATTCGATTCCCTGATCCCCTGCTTAATATTTTTCCATTCTTTTCCCTAGCTGTTTTTTCATTTGTAGGATTTCAAATGTCCTGTCATCTAATTCAGTAATCCTTTCTTCTGCCTCTCCATGTATGCTGTTTTGTGTCTCCACTGTGTTTTTCATCTCTTCTTTTGTGCCTTTCATTCCCATAAGTTCTCCCGTTTGAGTTTTCAAGCTTGCAAATTCTTCCTTATGATCACCCAGTGTCTTCTTTATATCCTTCATCTCTTTTGTCACATTTTCTTTCAACTCATTGATTTCATTTAGCATATTTGTTTGGACATCTTTAATTAGTTGTTTCAACTCTTGAATCTCATTTGAGGTGTCAGTTTGTTCCTTTGACTGGGCCATATCTTTGTATTTCCTGGTGTGGCTCATGATTTTTTTGCAGTCTAGGCATCTAATTTTCTTGATTAGTTTATTCCAGAGATTGTTTTCTCTCTTTTGCACAAGGTTTTCTTGTTGGTTGACTTTAATCTCTATCTTTTCTTTATTTCTTTCCCTGGTCACTTGTCAGATTGGCTTGCCCCCCTGTCTTCTCCTCAAATCAGGCACCAACCATGGCCTGTCACAGGAATGGGAGGTTGGCAATGGGCACCCCACCAAGTTCACTTTGTGTGGTAATATAGATCTGCTGGCTTCCAGTGGTGCTCTGTTTTTTGCTGGTCAGCAAGACCTGGGTTTGTTTTAGGGCCCTGCTTCAACAGTTGGGTTGATGGTATTTCTCAGCTAAAATTGGGTTGGGTTTCTATGCAGGGCCTGTATACCAGCTCCTGTGGTCCTAGTAGTCTGGGTCCCTTGTACTTTCCAGACTGTCCAGCAGATGGCAGTGTAAGGTAATGTAATCATCCTCAGAGGCTGCTTTGCCTTGGAGCACAGGCTGCATCTACACAGGTGAGCTGAAACCACAGGATTCCTATGCCCTCACTTTGCCAACTAAAATCTAGCTGGATGTGGGGCTACATCTGTGGCAGAGGACTCCCTCAGCTGACCCAGTACTCTAGCCATCCCCAAAGCAGGGAAACGGCCTCCAGCTGCTGCATCCCTAGAGGGTGGGGGAAGGGTTTTCAGACCCAGGGCTGGAAACAAATCTCTCTCTGTGTTTTCTCAGTCTCTTTAATCCTCACTGACCTGGACCTTGAATTGTCCTCCCCAGTTCCCTGGGTCTTCAAACAGTTGGGGTATGTCTCACTGCTGTGAGAGATTTTAAAATCTGTGTCTCTGGTGGGAAGGTTTCCATCTGCTGTTTCTGTGCCTTTCCCACATGAGACCAAGCGAGGAGGAGGGGAGAGAACCAGCTGGCCTGGGACAGAAAATTCTTCTTGATATTTCTTTGGGCCCCTTCTCCAGTCTATATCCTCCCCCAGATTCTCAAACAATTCAGAATTGTCCCTTTTTTCACTGAATCTCTGGAGAATAGTTTTCAGTAGCTGTTTATATTGCCATGTTGATGACGACACAGCTCTCCTACTATATTTAAGAGACTGTGTAATTTTGTAACTCCATATCGTCTATGTCCACCAATACCTGCTTTCTGTGTACAAAATATGTATTTTCCCCAGCCAAGAATCTAATACGTAGATCATAGCTCAAATGTCTCTTCCTCAGACAGTTCTGCCATAAATTAAATCCCACCCAAGCACTCTGCCACATGACTCTCTATATTTTTGTCATACATAACCTACTTTTCTTATTTATTACTTTATGTATTTATAAGTCTTGTTTACTCTATGAGATGAGTTCAAATAATGCCATCTGTCAAAGAAGCACTCTGGGGAACACTGTCAAACACAGACTTCTAACAGTTCATTTCCACAAACCCCATATGTTTGATGTTTCATGTTATTTTTATTCTATGCTTATGTTCATCAAAAGTAGGCTCCACATATGATAGAACAAAGACATGAACTAAGGAAAAGGGATTTTGATCTTTACAAAGAGGTCAGTTACTCTCACTGGAAATCTATCATAGTTCTAGAAAAATTTACTGTCAGAGGAAACTCCTCTCACAACTCGTCATGTAAAGAGAAAAAAATTAGCAAAGGATTTTTAGAAAAATACTGGAAATATAATATCTTGACTGAATAGAGTGTGTTTGTTACCTATGCTGGTTATCAAAACAAGAGTCTTTAGGATGAGCCAGCCCTATTCACCAAGGCCCTGAAAATCATGCTCATCAACCCAGAACAGGGAAGGAGCCAAGCTTGGTTAGTTTCTGGCATAGAGGACTGTGGATTATGTCCTAGCTCTTTTTAAATCCACACTGAAAGAGAATTGTGGTTTGACCCCTATACCACAGTGAGAGAAATACATAAAAGGTGGAATTAAATATGGTGAATTTGTTAGGACTGAAAGAGTAATCTGGAAGAAACTGAAAACTTAGTTTACAGCCCCCATGAGATTTCTGAGTGGGAAACTTTCTGGTATTCCAACAAATTCTGTATCTCAATGCAATTTCTGCATGGTGAACTTAGAGATAATTAGGCCTCACAGTGGAAGCATAAATAACATTACAAAATATGAATTTATTAATTTTGTCTGAGGCAAATATAGTTTGCATATTTTAGCCTCTCTTTGCCTTTGCTTATTTAGACTTCCTTATTTGCTTTGGCAGAAGTATCTGAATAATAATATTACTTTTTGACTTGACCTCAGTAAGTTTATGATTTCCAATTTGTGCTGTACTAAGGATTGCTTAGGACAATCTTAGGAACAAAGTATAGAGGAAATTATAAAAGAAAACTCAAAAGACTCTCAAAGCATGCTACCAGTTGGCCAGGATTAGCCAAGGCTGTTAGTATTTATAATAACCATCCATTCATTTATTCATTCAATCTTTCAAGAATCATCAGTTGAGTGCCTATTTTGTGTCAGGCACTTTGCTACATACAAGGGAAAAGGAAGTGAACATGAAGACTCTTGCTCTCATTCAGCTTAAAGGATAACTGCAATGAGATTTTTAAAAAACGATGTGAGAATAAATAGCACATTACTTACTTACCGTGATGCTTATATTCAAGTGTCAACTTGGCCAGGTTTTGATGTCCAGTTGTTTGTTCCACCAAGTCCTGGCTTGATTGCTTCTGTGAGGACATTTCTGTGGATTTAAATCATCAGTAAGATGATTGCATCTATGGCTGATTAGATCTACAATCAGTTGAGGAGATGGCCATCAACAATGAGAGGACTTTCTTCCAATCAGTTGAAGACTCTAAAAGAGAGGTGACGGTTTCAGCAATCAGAAAAGAAAATTTTCATCTCTGTGCCAGCCAGACAGCTTCTCCTTGGGAATTCATTGAAAACCTTCATCAGAGTTCCCAGCTTGCAGCCCACCCTGCAGAATTTGGACTTGTGCATCCCCACAGTTGTGTGAGACAATTTTTATAAAAATCTCATAATATTTACAAATAACTCCTGTCAATTCTGCTTCCTTAGAGAAACCTGATTAATATACGTACTCACTGTTGACTGTGATCCTGGTATGTATATTGCATATTCTGTTTATGTTGGGTGTTAAGCACTGAATTTATATAAATTAAATTAAGCTTAGCAACCTTGCTGTGTTTTTTGTTAGAATATTAAGAATTTTTTAAAAATTAACTTATGCACATAAGACAAAAAATTTGAAAGAATAACTGATGGAAAATTTCAGTATAAGAGCTAAAAATCACATTAAAAAATAGGAAATGATCTAGTCTTCCCTTCCCTTAAAACCAATCACCTAGACCTTCTATTCACTGCAGACTGTCACAAGGCATCTCTCAAAATAATTCAATTTCTTTCAGTCAAAAATGAGTGGCATGTCTAAGCATGCTTATATTTGTGTATCTCTTTTATTGTACTGTGTAAATAAAGAAATAAGCTTAACACAGCCTCTATACAAGTGTATCTCCAAATCTAATGAAGGAAACAGTAGAGAAAAGGTTACATAAAATAACAATCTTAGATCAATTCAAGCATTAGGAGAGGAAAAATAAAACAGAAAGAGAACAATGTGACCTACTAGTCTGAGATGGCTAGAGAGTGGCTAGCATAAATGACAGATTCCAAGAACTGACATCAGAATAAGAAACTCTCATTCAGCCTATATCTAATCCTAAATATTTCTTTTTATAAAAGCATACATGAAAAAAAGAAAAAAGAAAAAGAAATACTGAATCCAATTTAAATCAAGTATAATTTTCTATTACTATGAGGCATTTATAGATGAATTTGAATAACTCCCTGTCTATTGGTAGTTTTGAGCTTTAACATATATAAGTGAGAACAACTGTTTATCAGTGTTCCAGTTTGCTAAAGCTGCCATTATGCAAAATACCAGAAAAGGATTGGCTTTTATAAAGGGGATTTATTTGATTACAAATTTAAAGTTCTAGGGCCATAAAAGTATCCCAACTAAGGCACCAGAAAGAGGATGCCTTCACTGAAGGAAGGTCAATGGCATCCGGAACACCTCTCTCAGCTGGAGGGCATGTGGCTGTCTTCTGCTGGCCTCTTGCTCCCAAGTTGTGTTTCAAAATGGCTTTCTCCAAAAATGTCTCTGGGCTTCTGTCTTTGCTCCTTTCTCTCAGCTCCTGTGTGTCCTTGCTTCTTTCCTTCAGGGTGTTTCTCTCTAAGCATCTGGGGGCCCTCTCTTAGCTTCCCCAAGGAAAACTCTGGGCTTCATCTCTTAACTTAGCATCTCCAAATGTCCTTCTGCCTGCATCTCCAAGCATCTCCAAACATCAGCAAGCATCTGGGTCTGTGTCAGCTCTTAGCTTCTCTTTTGTATACTCCAGTGAACTAACCAAGATCCACCCTGAATGGGCGGGGTCCACACCTCCATGGAAATAACCCAATCAAACGTTCGACCCCAATGAACAAACTAATAAGTCTGTCCCCACAAGGTTGCATTAAAGAAAGTGGCTTTTGTGGGGGACATAATAGGTTCAAACCAGCACAAACAGTAAGAAGGCATGTCTTACCTCCTCTGTTGCCTGCAACTGAACTCAGACGAGTGGGGCTCTGTCCCAACAAACCAATTGTTTATGTTGCTGTAACAAGACCACCGAAGTGTTGAATCACCCTTGTATATCCATGGAACATATGCAACTCGCAGGAATGATAATAGCATGCTGAGCTTGTGTTACAGGTCGGTGCTTGATGTAAGCAGCTTTGCATGGTTTGTTGATTTTCTATTGACAGCTCTTTGTACCTAATTTTGCATGAGGGAATCTGAGGCTTCAAGAGGTTAAGTGAGTGATGACATGACTTGCCCCAAATCACAGAGTTAGCAAGAGGTGGAGCCTGATTCCACTGTACTAAAACTGCATCACAAGAGAACAAATATGGAATAAATAGGGAGATAAACTATAATGGTGCAATGCTTCCTGGGAAATAAAGTTGGCACAGGCAAAAAGAGTGATATTGGCAGAGAAAAAGTCAGGGACAACCAGAATTTTCGGGATGAAGAGGGAAGGAAGAGAATTTCAGGTAGAAAAAAAAGATGGATATGGGAGAATGCAAGACCAATTTAACAATTAAAAGTAGATCATTGTGGTGGATGAGAACATCTAACTTGAAAAATGAAATAGGCAAAGAAGGAAAGAATGGTTCTAGAAATGATCTGCAGTAGGGTAATGCTAACTAGTATTTGGTTAGGGACATAAACTTGGATTCTAGAAATAGGTTTAGCCACCACTCATTCGGGCTCAGAGAAAGACTATTGGCAAGAAGCTTACCTAGTTTGCTGCCAATACAAACTTGAAATAATTTGCTAGATTTAAGCAGCCAAAGGAGGTAGGTGGAGGTGGGTGGGGGGTCCTTTTATTTTCAAGACAGAGGCAGTGTATGACCACTAAAATTATTTCCTACAAATTCAGAAAAATAAAATATTCTCAGGAAAAGTGTTTAACACCATGTGGTAGGTTGAATTAGGCACTCCAACAAACACATTTTTAATGTTAAACTGCACCCCTGTTAAGTGTGGACCCATTGTAAATAGGGCCTTTCAAAGACATTACTTTTAGTTATGGTGTGGCCAACTGAGTCAGTGTGGGTCTTTAGCCACACAATTGGGGGATTTATAAAAAGAACTCTGAAGTCACAGACCAGAAAAGAGAGGATAGTCCCATTTGACAGGATGTGGAGATACACAGGAGTCCTGAAGCTTGCTGGCAGTCAGTACCAGAACACGATAGACACCAAGAGAACGCAAGCCTTGCTGATACCTTGATTTTGAAACTCTAACTTCCAAACCATGAGCCAATAAATTGCTGCTGTTAGCTGTTCTGGCTAACTAAAACCCTCCTTTGGTAGAAAGTAAAAAGCCAATTGAATTACCTTGATACATTAAGAGAGGAAAATATGGGGAGAGAACAAAAAAAGATGGAGATGAACAAATGTCTGGAGATAAAAATGGCCCAGAATGAGATAAGAAGTGAAACTCATGAGATAAGGAAGCATTTTTAAGAAATTAAAACACAACAGCATAATTGTGAAGTATATTGGGTACAGGAAACAAAGGAAAAGTTATTCTCAAAAATCAAATCTGTATGGGAAAGACAAACAGGAGACTCTAAACAGAATGCAAACTACAAATGGATTATATGAACAAAGAGAAGTTGATTCATTGGGAAATGCAAGAATGCAGAACCACCACACCCAGACACAGGTATTTCTTAAGAGAAGGAGAACAAATAGAGAGCAATAACTTAGGATAAAATTCTAAGGAAGCATTTCCTGACATGAAATGAAATGTATGTAGTCCATTGCAAGCATTTATGATTCAGGAAAAATTGCTTAAGGGATCATTCACGCCCAGAAGCATAGTGGCATTTTGTTTGTTTTTGTTTTTGCAATGGAAGGACCAATAAAGATCCTAACATACTAAATTCTATGAGATGCTTAAAAACAAAGGTTAAGTTTCAGGCATGAATCAGATTAGATTCAGACTTGTTCTTTGCAATAGTAAAAGCTAGAGTCAATGGGCACATATGGACAATCTCACATGACACCGGGTTAAGCTGTTGTTCATGTAGAATGAACAACATGCAGAAAATATTTCAAATAAGTAAAGACTCATATGTGGCACTTATGCAGCTTATTGAAAAGAATCACTGCAAAATTTATAAGAAATGACTGCAAGAGAAGACAAACTTGTTTGTTCATGTTGGCAATCTGATGTAACAAGTATGGCAAAGATTTCTGGAAAGAATTAAAATAGTGACGAGCCTAAATTCATATAGCATTGCAAAATTGAATACCAATGTCAATACTATTTTTCTGTAGAAAAATAATATTCTGTATAACAGTGATAGGAAACTAAAAGAACTATAGACCCTTTGGCATATGTGGAGAATCACTTGGGGAATGAAGTGGTAGAATAAAATTCACTAAAATAGAGAAGGGGACAGAAGTTGTAAGGCTTACTTAGGTAACATTGGCAACGGACTTGGACATTAGTGTTATTCCTTGTTTTAAAATGGTAATGATGAATGCCGAGTTCTGTGTTAAAATAACATGGTAATATATATTGAAAAGAAAATCCAAATATTAAATGATATTTACTAGATGCATTCATAGATTGTAGCTAAACATAGTCTGTTAACAGAATTGACTACAAATCAAAGTTACTTCACACATAAAAGGAAATTAGGACTGATATTAGATCGAGAGAACATGATATATGTGGAAATGGAAGATGCTTTTTCTGACAGAAACTTACTAGCTTGGGTAGGGAGATCAGGAACAATGGTTGCAGTTTTGGGTTTGTTTGTTTTCTTTTTTTTCATGAATAGGAATCAGCCATACAAAAATAGCTCTGGAAAAGTGCTCCGAGTCCTTTAGACAAAGAGCGTGCACAGGTGAGTGTCTACCTGCCAACCCTGCTACTACTTCCAAAAGTCTGCACAATTATTATGAAGCCTGTTTTAAGTTAGTTTCATTGCTCATTCTCCCTGCCTCAGAGGATTGGGTATTTCCCCATCTCAGGACTCAGTTTCTCCCTGTTCCATATTTGTGGGATTTTATAGTATCATCTTCTGTAGCATCAGGGGTTTAGAAATAAAGTATCAAAATCAATGTAACTGAGAATATAGCATTTGCATGCTGTGACATAACCACAATCTATAGATTGTTTACAACTGTGTATAATGAGTGTTAAGGAGTAGATGTCAAGCAGGAAGGATGCCTGCTGGTTAACTAAGATGTTAAGTGTCCCAAAGGGGTCCCCCAAAGTGGAAAGTGCTGCATTAGTCTCCTAAGGAGAGTGTCATTGTAGCACTGAGAGGGAGTGATGGCTGTTTGTCTAGTCGAGCTCCTTGCTTGGGATGATGGAGAAGGGGTGAGGCTGGGGAAACTGTTAGGCTTAATGACATTTCCCCAAGAAGAAGGGAGAGAGAGTAGAGTAAGAAGAGCAAAACTGGCAGAAGGGATATTAATGAGTGATGGCACAATCAAACAGATTCTTTAACCCAAACACCATGTGGAAAACAATTTGTCCTTTGGAAATAAACCAGGATGATTAAATTAAACTCCAAGAGAAAACAAGTACACAATCAATGATACCTGGTTAAATTATCGAAGTGAGCTGCAGAGGCCTGGAAAGATTATGGAAATGAAGCAGAATCAGACACAAAGTTTCCATGCCAAAAGACATGCATGCATTCCTTAGAAGCATAGGCAACTGGGGAATATCGGAAGGAGTGGCAATATGGAATGTGAATAAGAAGCCTGATACAGTTAGCTTCTCTGAGAAGCAAATAGTTGAAATGTCATTCTGTAGAGGCTCCACGTTTTTTTTTTTTTTCTTTTACATAACTTTATGAAGCAGCATGGCATGCGTGTGGAAGATTTCTCCTTTGCTATTTACTTTTCTCTTCTGAAACCAGGAGAGCATCAAAGGAAAGATACTTCTATCTGGGGAGGTAATCTTTAAGTTTTCTCTACAAACTATGCTTTATCCCATCAGTTTGGAGTTGGAGTCTTCATTTCATCCTGAGTTACTAATGGTCAACTCCCTTTTATCACTTTTCTTATAATGGCAAAAAATGGCAACTGTATAATCAGCTTCTGGGTAAACTCCCACCACCCAAGACAACAAATGGCAAACAATTTTGCTGTTTTCTTTTCCTGACCTCTGATGGGTTGGGTCTTGAAGGGGTACACTTCCGATAAACAGAGTAAGGATATTATCTAAATGTTTTAATATGGAAAATGATTTTTCTGCTTTATGACTTAGGAACCCAAACACTTGCTATTTGAACTATATTGATCATGATAATTTAAATTCACCAGCAATTTTAAACTAATTTCCGAAGAGCATTTATTAATAAGTCTTGTAATCATAAAGGAAACCTTCTGCTTCTGGTTGATTACAAATACTCCCCTGGCTTCTACTAGCATCTATAGGGTGATGAGTCTGTAATTCTTCTCTGTCATTTGCAAAATTTCAGTTGTCTACAGAATACTTCTCCTTGTATGACTCACAGGTTTCTCAAATATATATATATTTAAATCCCCTAAGGTATGCATCTTATCCCCTGCAAAATCCTGACCCCCAAATTCCCAAATACACTGCCTGGCAATATTATATTTGGAGTGATGTTATGCAGCCGTTAACATTGAGGCCAAAACTAGACAGTAAAATCAGCTTTCACTTCTGTTTCTCTGAGCCTCTCCACTTTTCTCCTCTATCTATTCACCAGACCCCATCAACAGTATTGCAAAAGTATTTGTTAACATCCTGACTCTCCTTTCTCTGAGCACTAGTGCACGTCCTGAGAAGGTTTGACCCCCTGTCACCAGCTTCTCCTCTCCATGCCACCCCTTATCAACCCCCGAAAAACAAAGTTGATGGTGCCACTTCTACTTAAGATTCACCATCTCTAACTGTCACAGAATAAAATCTGAACTTTAGGAACTCTCCCTCTCCAGGCCCACACTAGGTGCCCACTTCATTGATAGGTTGGGGGAGCAGGTGAAAAGAAAATGCCCATCCCTACTGCCATGACTCTGCAAACACAGCTCGCACACCTCAGTTATTTCAGCCCCATCCTTCTCTTGCCACCCCTCATAATCCCATCTGTGAATATTTCTATTTTAAGGTCTCGGAATACTACACAATATTTGAAATGATTTATTTCTCTGTCTAACTGTCACAAAAATGTGTACATCCCCAAATGATTGATAACACTCTTCTCTTGCAGGATCCCTGAAAATGTAGAGATTTATTAATTGCTTGTAGACTTGAACTCCACTGAATAGAATTGATACAATTCCATGTTTCTTTCCAGAAAGCTCTTTGGTGAAGCATTTACAATTTCCCCACACATAAGTTATATTTTTCCATCTTTTGTGCTTGATTATCATGTTGTTTATATGTCTATATGCCCATTTGAAGTTTGTATTTTAACATATCTATTTACTTTTCCAATGAGATTATGAACAAAGAGAGGTATTTTTATATGCAGACATCTAATACAACACTTCTTTCGACAAATAACGTGCTAGGGCCTCAAGAAATCTTTTGCACCACTGAACGTATGCCCTGAGTTTTATTAATGAAGAAAGCTTGCTGTAAGTTAAACTTGAATATTTGGATTTTCAGAATCCATCTCTAAACCCTTTACGTTGATACTACTACCTCGACTTTTTTCTCATTACCTTATGGATGTTGTTACCTAATCTACCATGTTGCAAATTGCAGGCTTTGATGAAGCATACCCATTTTAATTGTGCTGTTAATCCAAGGGAGAATTCCACTTACTCTCTTTTAATGCCGTTTGTGTTTCTTGATTTTAGTGGCTTATTTAGAAGAACCCCTTATGATTCATCAAGTAAAAAGACATGATTAATTTTGTACCTCATACTTTCTTTAATATAACTTTACAAATGGAAAGGAGCATCTGGATTTAATCACAAAAGTACATTGAGCATCAGTGGCACATGAAAGCATTTCAGACTAGTGTTAGATATATAAATTCTTCTGTGATTACAGGAATTCACTGACTAGTCCAACTTTACAAATTCTGTCACCTTTTGAGCCAGTTTACAGAAATTAATAGTGATGAAAACAAGCACAGCTAAACTTTGTTTAAGAGATCCGGGAACACTAGCAAGTGGTTGTTATTTTATCTTAATGATTTTTTGATGCATAGTCTTTTCAATTTTGCTAGTAGTGAATATTCCGTTCCTATAACTTCCTTAGGACAAGGAAACCAGTGGTTCCCCCTTACCTCCCCACAGTGTTGGCTGTCCTTCCCCCCATTTTTCTCTATCCATAGCTATTTCATTTTTAGTTTTATATATATATTTACCTAGTTCCCTATTTAAAGACATATATTACTATACCAGAAATGCCCTAAACAACATTGATAAATCCATGTGAAGTTATAAGTGAAGAAATTTGTTACACAGGTTAAACAACAGACTTTAGAGTCTGACTACCTTATTTCATTTACTATTAATCAGCTCTGAAGTATTGGTTAACTTATTTATCTTTTCTTAGCCTAAGACTCGTACTCTGAAAATATTAACAAAATTATATGTGCAAGCCACATGATTGCTGTGGTGATTATTTGAGATAATTCATAAGGCACATTTATCATTATGCCTGGCAAATATTAAATACTTCAAAACTATTAACTATTATAATTATTGGGGCCAATTTACTTTGTTTTCCATTCTAGTGCTATTTCTACTAAAGGGCTATTCATCTTAATAACAATGTCTAACAAAAGATAAATGCTTTAACAAAAAATAAAACTAGTCTCTGAAAACTATATACTTCCCCCCAAAAAAGTCTGTGAAATTGAAATAAAATTCCATTAGAGGAATAAACTAATAAAGAAAACACTGAGAAAGCAGTGTTGGAGACATCAATAGTCCAAAGATTTAGATATATTTCTGTGCTAAACTCTTCTGTGATCATTTTAATGGATAAACTC
Source organism: Choloepus didactylus (assembly GCF_015220235.1). NCBI lineage: Eukaryota > Metazoa > Chordata > Mammalia > Pilosa > Megalonychidae > Choloepus > Choloepus didactylus. Next base: position 13,835,347 of record NC_051323.1, on the reverse strand, counting down.
AATTAGAGTTAACACAATTTAGAGTCTGTCAAGAGAAGGTAGGAGTAAAATTGAGAGTTACTTTCACAAGGGCACCCCTTGGAGTTGGCAATTGTAGAGAGCAGATGTCTTAACTGGGGCAGAGATCGAAAGGATGAGTTAAGAGTTTTTTGTAGAAAGACTACTCCCCCACCGTCACTCCTGCTTGCACAGCATTCGCTTTGGCCCACACATTAAGGCACATAATAAATCTTTTAAGGAAACCAAGTGATCTCTTAAGGACATGGAATTTCAGAATGTGTATTGGCATGCCAATAAGAGCCCTCCTTTCTTTTACATTGGGCAGAAAAACATGGCTAATGATCCCTTTTCATGCAAATAAACTAAACCATGTCTATCTATATGTCTTTGTTTACTATAGAGAGATTGAAGATGATTTTAAAAATGCTGCAGTGAAAAAGAGGGATAAGAAAAATAGGACAGAGTACATAGTATGTGTCTATGTGTATAAATAGATGTATGCATGTATGATATACATACATACCTCTAGGATGAAGTACAACAATCAATAGAAGGGGTAAAATTAAAAGTTCAGGAGATTTCATTTCCAGTGTTAAGATAAAATCTTGCCGAAAATTTTGTAAGAGTTCAGAGAGTTTTAATGAATCAATTCATGGATTAGGGGGATTCTGATCCCCATGAAGTAGAGAGGAATTCTACCGAATAAAGAGTTTTATAGACAGATCAAGGGAATACACTGGGAGGAAATTTTCATTGGTTGATGCAGACTACAATTCCTAATGTGGTTAGAGCAGGCGGTTGCTTAACAATGAGGAATTTCGCTAGCCTAATAATAAGGTGTTGCTGATGCCTGATTGGCTGATTTAAATTCCATTTTCTGGGTGAACCAGGCATTTACAGGGAATTGAAAGTTATTTAGATTTTGATTTTGCTGAAATGGGGTTTAGCACAGGTGCTTCCGGTTATGAATACTGGATTTTATGTATCACCCAATAACGTACCCAAAGTTCTGATATATAGAGTGTCTACCAAACTGATCCATCTACTAGGAATTTCAGAGGTAATGAACAGAGAAAATGGTAATGAAGAAATAAAAAAAGAAATGGAGGAAAATTTCTCAGCTCACAAAAGGACATAAAATTTTGTGAGCCATATGAATGACTGCTTATTATTTATTTATTTATTTGTTTATTTTCCACCTAGGCATAACCTTTCAGAATGCCCAGAACAAATCAAAGACTTTGGAATATTCCAGATGGATACTAGCCCTTTTTCATTTATATTTTATGCACATGCCTTTCCAAATCTATAGCTTGTTATTGAAATTTCTCAATATTTTCTTTAATAAGGTGTTCGGGTTTTTTGGTTCTATTTAGAGAATGTTTCCTTCTAAAGAATATTACATTCATATTGTCTCCTATATTTTTTCTTATGAACATTAGATATTGATTTTTCAGGACCTCATAGATAGTAGATTGATTTATATTCACGGTACTTTGTTTTATTCCGCTATTAATAACAAATAGTTCCTGTTGTATATTAAAGAGTTTGGCTGGCCTTTATTTCTTGATCCTGAGAGCTGCCTTCAAGAGCTATGGACTTTCCTGTGATAGGAGGGATTTTGATTTTCATGGTGGGACTCCACACCACGCCTGATGGCTTATGCTAACAGGATGACTCAGGTGGGGCTCACCTTACCACAAAGACCTGCCATGTGATCAGAGAGGTGGGGCTTTGAGCCCTGTCATATCAGCCTGACCTCCATGGAGGGGAGGGAGGCTGGAGGCTGGAGCTCACTGTGTGGACATTGATTCAGTTGATCATGCCTATGTAATGAAATCCCAATAAACCCCAGTAAAAACTCTGGACACTGGGAGCTGATACTTGGCAGAGCTTCCCTGATTAGTAATACCCTATACATAGATGTGCCACGAGGTTGATATATCTTGACTGCACTTCAGGGGGAGACGACACAGAAACTTTGTGTTGGAGACACTCCCAGACCTTACTCTATGCTTCCTTCTCTTCTTTTGGCTCACTATCCATATTCTTTTTGTGATAATAAAACTGTAATTGTAAGTACAATACAGCACTTTCCTGGGTTCTGTGAATCATTTTAGCAAATATTGAACCTAAGGGGGTGACGGGAACCCTTGAATTTTCAGCCAGCTAATCAGAAGTCATTTCTTGGAAAATATGAACTTGCAGCTAGTATCTGGAGTGGTGGCAGTCTTATGGAGGATAGTGCCCTTAACATGTGGAATCTGGCCTAACGCAGGACAGTTAGGCAAAATTAGAGTCAGAACTGCATTGCTGTTAGTGTCAGAAGTTATTGCAGTGCCGGTACTGTTTATTTTTCTTTCTTAAATGAAATAAACATTTTGTGACAATATCAAGTTTCCCTGACAGAACTACACGTGTCTCAGGTTCTATAAACAATCTTGTTGGGACTTTGTTTGGAATTCTATCAAGTTGATAAATAAATTTTGGGTGTTTAAGTCTTTCCATCTATAAACTTAAAATATCTTTCAATATATTTAGGACATCTAAAATATCTTTCTCTAACATTTTATAATTTTCTCCATGAAGGGAGTGCTGTGAAGATGAAATCCGTTAACTAAATTCCAACCCTTTAGATATGTTTCAATCACTGACTTGCATAATTTCAAATCTAAAATTTAGATGAACAAAATAGCCTTACTGTTCAAACTAGTTTGATTCAAAAGATTTTGGGAAAGACTATTTGAAAATCATGTATAGTTTAAATTAATAGGATTCTTTTCACTATTATGTTTAAGATGTTTATTCAGGCATTGCATTAGTGTTTTATAAAAGCTCCCCCATAAATATGCTAAAGGTTTCATTGATGAAAAGGAAGCAATTTATGAAGTTTTGAAATTAGTGCCTGAAACTCAAACATAATCCATTAAATGAGACAAAGACATACATAAAGTTTAAGAATTGAATGTATCATTAGGATGCTGTTTGCAAAGAGGAACTAAAAAATTAGGCAACACTATATATTCAGTAATTTTTCTTTTCTTGTAATGAAACATACTTGGGTTTGCATTACCCTTTTAGATTCCAATTAATCCAACACAAAAGACTTTAAAAAAATACCCAAGTGAATTTTTGTTATATGTTTAGTTCACTTCCACAATAACAACAGCTAATTATATGAAACTTGAAATGAATAAGGGAAGGCTATTAACTTTCCAAATACCTTCTGAAGTAGGCAACTCCTTCTCAAATTAGCTTCAAAATACTGCCGGCTTCATTTCTATTACCCTTAAATCACTCTTCATACTTTAAGTCCATTAGTAGATTTTTCTGGCTTTATTTGCAAGCTATGGGTTCTGAGATCTGCTAATATGATCATCTGTGTAAATTTGTGCTTATTGAATATTTGCTACATTTTATATACCATATAATGGGTAATATTTGAGAAACAATTCATTAAATATTTGCATATTTAATAGCTAAAATGCTAACATCCTCTTTTGAATTCTAGCAAGGTTGGGAAGTTTATGCATGTTTATTTAATATTTGGTAAAGTATGAATTACTACAATCTCTCAAGAGTTTGATATTAGTATTCACATTATATGAATAAGAAAACTGAGATGGAGAACACTTGTGAATTGTCCTATGTCAAACAGCTAGTATTTATACCAGAAAGTGATGCTGAAAAGGAAGGTTGACTGGAGTCAGGTTAAAAGTATGGCAGCTCCTAAGTTTGATTCCTTCAATAAGATTCTTTCAACCGCTGTATTAGACTAAGGCCAAGGAGATCTTTTTAAAGGACAGCATTTGCTGGGGAAGACATGGCCATCTCCCAGCCCTCACAGGCCCCCACCCCCCTTTTCTATTGTGTGCATGTGTTTCATTGTTTCCATTCTGCAACCTGAGGTGGGGGGAGTGGGTGTTAGGTCTAACGGAGTGGCCTGACCATACCATGAACCCCAAACCAGGAATAAGCAGCCCCAGATGCTTATCAGGGTGGGAACTCTCAGGGGCAGTGCCCCCACCCCCTGGGGTGGATAAATAACCCACAGAAAATTAGTCTCTCCTTTCCTTTGTGAAGTGGGGTTTGCTGAGCTGCCATCCACAGTCTTTGACCCAGCCTTTGGCCCTGCCAGTGATGGGATCTCTTCCTCTGCTCTTTGGACCCTTTGTGCTATGTGAGTAATAAAGCGACCATTTGCTGAGGGTTCCTTTTGTACCTGAGCCCCACAGCATTCTAAGAAAGATTACTTCTGACATGTTGAACACTAACTACATCATGTTCTAGATCCCTAGAATCTACCCAGCTCCCTCTTCTTCCTTCCACTGCTGGACAGAGCATCTTGTCTCCTAATATCTCCATTTATTTCTCATCTATTGTATCTACCCTGGAACAGTAATATTAATAACAGTAATATTTTCTTAATAATTTCAGACACCATCATTCTTTCCGTGACCTTACTCTTTTCTATGTCCTTATCTCCATCTGAGCCTCCTGTGACACTTCCCCTTGTCTCACTCTAATACTCTGTGCATCCTGCTTTTTCTTCTTTCCCCAAGGTCGTCTCAGATTTTACTGTGGCAAGGACTCGCTATAGGATTTGAGAAGAAGGAGGTATGGCAAGCCAAGGCCATGCCACCAATAAAATAAAGGAATTCTTGGAAATCTAGCTGCCCATCACAGTTTAGGTCCAGTTTCTTCATCACGTGGTCAAGAACACCGGAGTCCTTCTGGTTCTTTGTGAAGGCAGCCAGTTCTGTAATCATGAAGTACAGGAACTCCAGCTTGGAGAGGGTGCAGTTGTTACCCTCCAGTCCAGCGTACTTCTGGAAGATGGCAATCAGGGACTCAATGCACTGCTCAGTCTCAGTGGGGCTGGACACTTTTGCCATGTTGTGGTTCAGCAAAGACCCTGCACTTTGTGAATTTTAGCAGTGCCGAGAGCTCTGTGTGGTCTGCTTTTTAAACCAATTCACCCAGCATTGCTGTGGGAGAATTCCAGAAACATGAGAGTTGGATCCAATACAAATTCAAGATCAACAACATTGGCTTGGTCCTACACCCTGACCATTCAGCTTTCTATGTGTTGCCTTTCCCTCTTGTCAAAACTATTTTCTTCAGGCTCCACAACTTACCACTTCTCCTTATGTTTTCAACAGAAGACAGCACTTTCCACTTTTCAGGTGAGAGAAAGGTCATTAAAGTGTAAACCTCGTATCTCCCTCTCCACTTCATCCTTCTACCGATATCTGTACATTCATCCAACCTTCTGCCCTCCACCAATAAAAGGGGCTGCTTGTGTGCACCAGCTAATAATACCACAATCTGCTAATGAATCTAGTTCCACAACTTTTCTTTATCTCTGAATACCACAAGTTCTGATTCATTAATGGACCTTCCTCCTTATATTTTTTTCCACCTTGAAAAGAAGAAGACGGGGATGGGGCTGGGGCAGGGATTGATAGCTAAAGAGTATGGGTTTCTTTTTGAGGCAATGAAAATGCTCTAATATTGACTGTAATGATGGTTGCACATATCTATGAATATACTGAAAACTTTGAATTATTCATTTTTAATCAGCGAGTTGCATGATAGATGAAGTAAATCTCAATTAAGCTGTTAAACAGAACACAAAGAGATATCACTACAACTTATTAGAATGGCTAAAAGACAACAAAACTTTCTTTAACCAAGCTCTGGAGAAAATCTGAAGGAACTAGAATTCTGATACATTCTGGGCAGGAATGCAGCAGTTTAACAGTTAAACATGCGGTTACTGTATGACCGTGCAATCTTATTCCTAGGTATTTACCAAAAGGAAATTTTTAAAAGACATATTTTTGCACGAGGAATTATACTTTAATGTTCATAGCAGCTTTATTCATAATATTCCACAAACTGGAAACATCCCAAATACCCATTAATTTGTAAATGGATGATTAATTTTGGTCAACAGATACAGTGGGACCTTCCTGAGCGATGAGAGGGAATGAGTGACTGATACATGCAACAACATGCATTGATCAACAACATGAATGCTTTTTAAAGCATTATGTTTTGTGAAACAGGGAAGCGGTAAATGAATACATATTGTATGATACCAGGCATTTGAAATTCTAGGAGATGCAAAACTACAGTTGCAGAAAGCAGGTCAGTCAGTGGTTGTGAGAAGATGGGGATCGGGGGAGGGAACGGATTACTAAAGGAGCACAGGAAGTTTTGGTTTTTCATGTAAAAAAGGTGGATTTACTGAGTGTAAAATTTGCAGAGGGAAGGAAAGGAAGGAGAAGGGAGGGAGGGAAGGAAGGAAGGAAGGAAAGAAAGGAGGTGGGGGGGAGGGAGAGGGGGGAGGAAGGACCTAATAACAAGAGAAAAAAAGAAGTATAGTAAAATTAAATCTGGAATTTTCCATGTATGCTAGCTGTAATTCCTTTTTCTGTAGCTAAATTTCTTAAAAATGTAGTAGACTATTTTGTATGATTTTTCCTTACTCTCCAATTACTTCACCCATCATACACCTGCATTCACTGGCACATTTCAGTTCTGACACTTCTCTGAAAATGGTATTGATGAATAACCTGTGTTTTGAAATTATTTCTTCTCTTGGCTTCCCAGGCATGTTGCTAATAATGGAGTATATTTCTTCTTCCTCTTAATAGCTAGCTACTCCCACTCTCTTTCCCATACAACTTCTGCTTCCCTTTAAAAATTCATTGAAAAATTAACTTCTCTTCAGGGCCAACTTACCAGGACCACTTTTGCTTTAATTCTGAATCCACCCCAGGTTGTTCTAAGGCATGCACATTGCTTCACATGCTGTAAACTTTTGGAAGAGTAGCAGAATCTACCTTTTCATCCCTAAATATTCTTCTGAGTTTGGCCTATATATCTGGTCATCTATTATACATTTTGTTAAATATGGATAACTTCAAGAAATCATGTCCATGGTGTCTCAAGTGGGAACTGGACTGATCTCATTCTCGTCACTCCCTTCCCCATCAAACAAACCAACGGCTACTTTTCCTCCTACTCTCTATTTTTCAATGAGTGGACTCAACTCCTATGTAGTCAATAAAACGGAAAAATCAGGGCTCATACTTGATTTGGTCTTTACATATTTTTTGGCCTTTTTGAAAAAAAAAAAAAAAAAACTTGATTTGCTCTTTACCTTCATCTTTCCACACACCCAGTCAGAAAATCCAAGTTGCTCAAAAACTTCAGTAACTCTCATATTTTTCCCTTGCTCTGGGCCTAAATACTTCAGTTCATTGTCTTTTCAAAATCTGATCATACTGCATCCTACTTTCAATTTAGTAATGACTCCCCTTTACATTTAGGATAAAAGTCGATTTTTATTGTGATGTAAAATTTTTCTTATGAACCATTCTTTATCCTTCATCTACAGTTCAAATTAATAGCTTGCTCTTCACCATCATATATCCTATTTTCTTACCAAATAAAAGATCCGTTCTTCTTCATACATGTTGCTCACTATCACAACCTTTCTGTCCATTAGTGTGTGTGTGTGTGTGCATATATACTTATATATACACATATATACATGTACATACATAATACTTATATATACACATATATACATGTACATACATATATATACATATACACATACATATACACATATGTATGTAAATATACATATATACATATACATATATATACACATATATGTATATATGCATATATACACATATATACTATATGCATATATATGCATATATACACATATATACTATATGCATATATATGCATATATACATATATGTATATATACATATATGTATATACATATATACATATATACAATGATGTTCTTCATGCTAGAAATACCACTGCCTATAACTTTGCCCAATTGCTTAGATTTTGCCCAGCTCCTAATTTTATTCAAGTCTTATCATGCAGGTAACACTTCATCCTCATAGAAGGATTTCATGACTATTCCAGGTTAGATGTTTCCTACTTCTCTCTATAAGCCTCTATTATAATACTTAATATTCCTTTTATTTTATTTTACTGTTTTCATTATGAACTTTAACATATATACATAGTAGTGATAACTTTCAAAGTATGATTCACAAGTAATTAGCAAATTTAAAAGCATATCATGGGTGACAGTTCCACAACATTATCTATTACCATTACTATAAAATCTAGCATACGTACAGAAAGGTGTTAACTTTCTATGTACAGCTTGGCAAGCAGTTATATAGGTAATTTCAAAAATTGTTAAGAGTTACAGTTCCACAGTTTCAGTTCTTTCTCATCTAAATATATATATTTATATAAAGTTTCACTATTCATAGACCTTTGTTAAATCTTATCTTGTTTGTTGCTATCCCTTCCTTTCACTTAATCTCTTTCTCCATCTTCAGGGGTGTCTAGGCAGTGAGCACCCTAACTTGTTCATATTGAAAAGGGGTGTTGACAGTATGGGGAAGGGGGCCACATCTGATTGCTGATCTTAAAGAGGCTGTTGCCTCTGGGTTTTAGAATTTTTCTGGCATATAGACACTCTGGTGGATTTAAGTTTCTGCAAGATACAACTTAGCGAGTGAATCTTTTATAGAACCTCAGGTAGGGACCCAGGTATTTGGGAACTACTTTTGGTAAGGGCATGACATACTGTGGCCATTTGGGATGTCTAGCTGGAGTTTGCATAAGAGAAACCTCCAGGATGGCCTCTCGACTCTATTTGAGATCTTTCAGCCACTGTGAACTCAGCTTGTTACCTTTCTATTTTCCCCTTTTCGGTCAAGTATTCATTTTCAATCTCTTGCTGCCAGGGCCAGTCTCGTTCCCGGGAGTCATGTCCCATGTCGCCAGGGAGATTCTTTCCCTGGGAGTCATGTCCCTCATGGAGGGGAGGTTACTGAATTTATTTGCTGAGTTGGGCTTAGAGAGAGAAAGGCCACATCTGAGCAGCAATAGAGGTTCCCAGGAGGTGCCTGTTAGGCATAATTGTAGGAGGGCTCAGCCTCCCATTTACAATCCTAAATTTTACAAGCACAGGCCTCAAGCCTAGGGCTTGATTTATTAATTAGTGGGTTCCTAATTTCACTTAATATATATTCTGTCCCAAGATAAATGGTCAGTTTCTTACATTATTTTCACTTAGTTGTACAATCATCATCACTCTCAACTTTAAACAATTATCATAACATATTATATCCCAGAGCTCTTATCAGCTGCTAATTATTCATCCCTAGTATTACTGTAATGTTGGTAAGATATTCCTATTAAATAGAGTCTTTAATATGTAATGGGTAGTTTCCCATACTACTCTGTTGTTAACCCTCTGCACCAGCGTCATGCCTTATAAGTGTATCATGGTAACACTTATTTATGTTTGTAGTGCTACTCTGTGGTTTCATGCCTTTAAACTACCATTTACTTACAAGTTCATTCAACGTGTCACTGATACTTATAATCCCATCAACAAACCATAGTCACACCTGACCATTCCCATACCATTAAGTTCACCCTCATTATCATATCTGTATGTATTAGATTTATCATTCCCCCTTCACTAGCTTCTGACCATCTCTAGGTCCTCTGTGTTTTACATTATAAGATACTTATTTTACATTTTTCACAGAGTTCACATTAGTGGTAGCATAAAATTTCTCTCCATTTGTATCTGACTTATTTCACTCAGCATTATGTCTTCAAGGTTCTATTTGCATTATTGGACAACTTTCTTTTGCGTTTATTTTTATCTTCATTTTTTCCCTTAGATTTATTAAGTTTCCAGAGATTCTTCTCTAAGTTTCAAACTGCTAGATATTTGTGGATTTTGATCAGTGTGACTCTCAGAAGATGACCTTATGTTTAAATTCTGGTGGCCTTTGTGTACTAATGATAATACAAAATGAAAGAAAGGCAGGGTTTTACACAAGGTTTCTAAATTCAAGCCATTTCATCTGCAGTCATTTAGAATAGCGTAACAAATTCACCCAAATTACTCAAGCTACTCAAAATGTAACATCTTTATACCCTGTAACTGCATAATCACTTCCACTGTCTTCCCCTTGCAAGGGAGCCGGGAAACATAACTTGCTATTTAATGATTTCACGATGTCTTCTAGTTTAAGCAATCTCTTCAACTTAAAATTGCCATCCATTCAGATTCATAGCCCTCTTCTGAGCTAGTTTAAATAGTCTCTTTTTGATGACTCAGTTGCTTTCAGGTGAAGGCTCAGATTTTCTTATTCTGCCTGCTCTTCGCCTAGATGCTTCTTTCTGAAAGCTGGAGACAGGGGTACAGACTTCAGAATCTTAAGAATTCTGGCATCAGTATCTTGGCTACCTGGTATTGTTCTGGTCTATGCTGGCTTATGCCGATTTGGCCACTGGATTTATGACCATTAATTTGCAAACAGTTCAGTTCCGTCTTTTGGGCCTTGAGACTGTACACACTATCTGGGTCAGAAATTTGCATCATTATAAAAGTTTCCACACAATCCACCTGCTTGCTTTGCATCAGGCCTGTTTTCCAGCCCTCTTAGCCTTTCCATGTTCCCTCATTGAGGTTTATTGGAATATGGGGAATGTGTTCATGACTTGAATATAACTTGCTAAGCCAGGAATGCTCTAAAAGTCCATCGGTTAGGCCGTATTTCTCAGAAAATGGATGATCTATCCAAGGACAAACTACTTATGGCTGAGCCTCTTAAACTCTGCTTTGGTGTTCCATGTTGAGAGATGGGAATGGAGGGGAAAAAATATACAAAGATGGGCAGAAAAAGACTCATCTGCTTTCTCCACTCACTCTCCCTTTCTGAGAAGACCTCTCTCCAGGAAACTCTGAGGTAAAGCCTTGCATTTCTGGCCCTTTAAAGAACTGTCACTTTAAAGAATTTAGAAATTCCTCTTTTCTTCCAATAAAGAATGACTCTCAAAATGATGTTACTGTTCTGCTCATCCAAGAATTGTTGCTGGAGACTCACAACACTTTTTGGTTCACTTTTTGGTAATAATGTCTCTTAATACAGTCAGTACAGAGTCACTAAAATAAATAAGTACACATTTAACAGATCTGCCTCCCCGTTATAGACATCCTGATGGTTGTAATGTGCTTGTGGTAGACACCGTGGTATCCTATCTGGATGGCTCCCTTAAAATAAGTAATCTCATCCCCCACAGCTGCTGGGAATATTGCTTGCTGATGGCTCACCACGAAATTCACCCCATCACCCCTCTTTGGCTGAAGGGAAATGTCTCATCAAGGTTATTTCCCTCCACAAGGGGGCATAACAGGATGATGAGGGGTACAAAGTACCAGTTCTTTCACCTCAGTTCATGACTCTACAATTCTGATGGGCTATCCCAGCCGCGAGGGTGGGACACCCACTAAAGCCTTTGGGGCAGATTTACCTCAGTTCAACCTCTCCCTCTCCCAGCCCTGCTTGTCTCACTTCCTCAGAGGTGTTATTCCTCAGAGCTATCCCTAATGCAACAGTTGGGCTATATTGCCCAATACACTACCTGCATTTCTGAGTCTGCTTCCCGGAAAACTTGACCCACTACCGTTGAAGCCGAGAATGAGATTTTGGAGTTGGGTTCCCTGCCACTTTGGCAACTGCACACAGAAAACCTCTCCCTTTGGCCAATCCTGCTTCCCTCTCTCACTCACATGCATTGCTCCTCAAAAACCTCTCTAATAATAACAACCCGCATGCAAATCTGCCTCAGAATTGGTTTCCTATGGAAATTCACCTACAATAATCCAGATGCTATCCTTGATTCTAGAGATCGTGAAAGAAAGAAGACGTTGTTTAGGAGAAAAATTACAATAACCATCTCTGATGTTTGCATAATATCTTTTTACTCTGCCAAACAAATAGATATTATAATTTGTGATTTGATCCACTTGAGAGAAATAGTATGGGAGAGAGAATCATTGGGAAAAACAACAACAAAAACAAAAAAGAGGTAGCATTATTTGCTGAGGATTGATCTTTAAGGCAACAGTTTGGACTTAAAAGAGTCCTGCATATTAGTTTGTGCTTTCTCTTTCAATCTGAGGAAAGTTTTAACCTTTCTACCATAGAAATAAATACAGTAGACAGGACCAGTGGCAATTCAATACACCTATATCTTGACAAATACACATCTGACTATTTCAGAAACATTGGAAATCACAGAGTAAGAAAATGTCTGAAACATATGTGAGGCAAGATTCAGGAGAAAACATTTCGTATCGTCTAGAATATAAGAATATCTAACTTCTGTAAATTAGTAGCAAAAAGTCACAAGGGGGGAAAGTCTGAGAGGTTTAGGTAATGGGGAAAGATAACATAAAATAAGTATGAAAAAAGTGTGTAAAGAAATCAAAACAAATTTACAGAATCTACATCAGCAGCAGTAAAAGCCTGATATAACATTTTGAAAAATAAAATACATCACCTAAAAAAATTCTCTATCTCTCTCTGTCTGTATGTATATATATTACATACAAATGTTAAAATGAGAAAATGAAGATAGCAGATATGGAAGGAAAATTGAAGAATCAATTTACAAATAATTGCACCCTGAAGGAATGCCCAGAAAAAAATGGTCAAAAAATAATGGATAATGGAAAAAAATAAATATTTTCTGTACTAAGGAAAGTCTTCTGTATGAATGTTGACATGGGTCATCATTAGCAAATCAAAATCAATTAAAGTAAAACAAACAGATGTAGTTTGCAATATTTGATATTATTGGAAGGGGGAATCAGCTTATCTTTAGATTTTTTGTTGTAATACTATTTTCTGAATGACCAAAACATTTAACCAGTTATGGAGTCTCTTATTTGCAAACATATTTCTATATATGTTAGTATTTGAAAAAAGACAAAAATTTTTACACTTATTTCAAAGATATTTTTTTTTATTAAATTCAGTTTTATTGAAATACATTCACACACCATGCAATCATCCATGATATACAATCCACTGTCCACAGTATGATAACATAGTTATGCGTTCATCACCACAATCTATCTCTGAACATTTTCCTTACATCAGAAAGAACCAGAACAAGAATAAAAAATAAAAGTGAAAAAAGAACACCCAAATCATCCCCCAATCCCACCCCATTTGTCCTGTAGTTTTTATACCCATTCCTCCACTCATCCATACACTAGATAAAGGGGGTGTAATCCACAAGGTCTTCACAATCACACTGTCACCCCTTGTAATCTACATTATTATATAATTGTCTTCAGGAGTCCAGACTGCTGGGTTGGAGTTTGGTAGTTTCAGGTATTTACTTCTAGCTATTCCAATACATTAAAGCCTAAGAGGTGTTATCTATATAGTGCATAAGAATGTCCACCAAGCCTGTGGAGAATGCAGGGGTATTCGCCTACCCCACCTCAATGGTTGCTAACATGACCACAGACATAGGGGACTGGTGGTTTGATGGGTTGAGCCCTCTACCATAGGTTTTACCCTTGAGAAGACGGTTGCTGCAAAGGAGAGGCTAGGCCTCCCTATGGTTGTGCCTAAGAGCCTCCTCCCGAATGCCTCTTTGTTGCTCAGATGTGGCCCTCTCTCTCTAGCTAAGCCAACTTGAAAAGTGAAATCACTGCCCTCCCCCCTATGTGGGATCAGACACCCAGGGGAGTGAATCTCCCTGGCAACGTGGAATATGACTCCCAGGGAGGAATGTAGACCTGGCATCGTGGGAAGGGGAACATCTTCTTGACCAAAAGGGGAATGTGAAAGGAAATGAAATAAGCTTCAGTGGCAGAGAGATTCCAAAAGGAGCTGAGAGGTCACTCTGGTGGGCACTCTTACGCACAATTTAGACAACCCTTTTTAGGTTCTAAAGAATTGGGGTAGCTGGTGGTGGATACCTGAAACTATCAAACTACAACCCAGAACCCATGAATCTCAAAGACAATTGTATAAAAATGTAGCTTATGAGGGGTGACAATGGGATTGGAAAAGCCATAAGGACCACACTCCACTTTGTCTAGTTTATGGATGGATGAGTAGAAAAATAGGGGAAGGAAACAAACAGACAAAGGTACCCAGTGTTCTTTTTTACTTCAATTGCTCTTTTTCACTCTAATTATTATTCTTGTTATTTTTGTGTGTGTGCTAAGGAAGGTGTCAGGGATTGATTTAGGTGATGAATGTACAACTATGTAATGGTACTGTGAACAATCGAAAGTGCGATTTGTTTTGTATGACTGCGTGGTATGTGAATATATCTCAATAAAATGATTAAAAAAAAAAAAAAGATCAACTATCAGATGCAGCCTCCTTCCCCATATTGTCAACACCCACTTCTAATATGAACAAGATAGGGTACTGACTGCCTAGACACCCCTAAAGATGGAGAAAGAGATTAAGTGACAGGAAGGAGTAGCAACAAACAAGATAAGATTGAACAAAGGTCTATGAAAACTGGAACTTTTTATAATTACATATATATTTTTGGATGCTGAGGTGCTGGAATGGCTGGAAGGAGGTAAATGACATGTGGAACTGTAGCCTATAGCATCCCTTGGGATTTGCTCTGTAGCTGCTCATTGGATTGTGCCTTGAAGGTTTTCACCTTTCTGTATATACCTTGTATTGCATAATAAGGAAAGAACTGAAATTGTGGAATTGTAACCCACAAAAAATTCAGTAAATTCAGTAATTTACTGAAATTACTTATATGAGTGCTTGTTGAGCTTTACATCGAAGAGCTGACACCTTTCTGTATGTATGTTATATTTTACAATAGTGGAAATGGCTAAAGTTGTGGAACTGTGACCCATGACATTCTTTGAGATTTTCTCTCTATTTGTGAAATTGTACATTGAAAGTTATCACTGTTATGTATATATGTTACAGTTCACAATAAAAAAAAGGAAAAAAATTAAAAAAAAAAAAAGAATGTCCACCAGAGTGACCTCTTGACTCCATTTGGAATCTCTCAGACACTAAAACTATTTCGTCTCATTTTGCATCCCCCTTTTGGTCAAGAAGATACTCTCAGTCCCACGATGCCGGGTCCACATTCATCCCCGGGAGTCATACTCTGCATTGCCAGGGAGATTTACACCCCTGGGAGTCGGGTCCCACGTAGGGGGGAGGGCAGCGAGTTCACCTGTCGAGGTGGCTCAGTTAGAGAGAGAGAGGGCCACATCTGAGCAACAAAGAGGTAACTCAGGGGGAGACTCTTAGGCACCATTACATACAACTTTAGACTCTCCTTTGTGGTAATAAGCTTCATAAGGGCAAGTCCCATGCTCGAGGGCTCAGCACATCAAACCGCCAGTCCCAATGTTTGTGACAACATCAACACCAGTCCACGTGAGGATGGCCAGCACATCTGCACCTTCCCCCAGATCCTCGGGGCTGGGGAGGGGGAGGCTGTAAATATATTTTTTATTATCTGCCCAAATTACTCTAGGATGTGTCACTATTTCACTCCAGCCTATACTAACCTACCGTATCTCACTTCCTATTCAAAGTTCCATGCAATTGTGGTGTTTGAACAAATCGACTATAGAGTTGTACCGTTTAGAAAATTTAGATCCTGTACCAAATAGATATCTATTCCCTTGGTCTCATATGAAAGTTGAAGTTTTAAAACACAATCAGTTTCAACCTTTACCCTTTGGCCTGGCTTGCCCTGGTCTTAACCAGACCTGCTTCATTCATATCACTAATTGAAGTCTGGACTCTTTTTCAGCTTTTTTTTTCTTTTTTTGACAGTGGCTGTATGCACTAATACTGACATTCATATCTGCCGAGCTCTAGCTCTGAGTTTCAGGTGTCTCAGAGATATGCATTGTTCCAGAGACCAATCAGGTTATACGCTAGGGGATCAGCATCTCAAAGTTTAGAGATAGGCCTTACAATTCAGGGATAGCGTTAACTGGTGTAAGAGCTTACAATCTAGGGACTATTACAATTATTGTGTCCACGTTAGGCTATGTTCTAAGATTCAATTCTGAGTTTACACATTGTAGTTAGTCCATATTGGTGAGGCATCATCCCTCTCACCATGTTTTCTCCAGCACTTTTACTCCTATATATATATTTTCCTACAATTTTATAGAGTTATGTTCACATACCATACATTTATCCACAGTGTACAATCAGTTGTTCATGGTATCATCATACAGTTGTACATTATCACCACAATCAGCACTTGAACATAACGATTACTACAAGAAAAATTGTTTTTTTTTTTTAGCAATAAGAAAAAATGATAAAAAGAAAAATAACATGTCATATAATACAATATACTACTAAGGACAGCAAATAACACCACTACCAAGAATCCCATATTGCTCCCCTATATCCCCCTCTCATATACATTTAGCATTGGTATATTGCCTTTGTTACATTTAATGGAGGTATATTACAATGTTACTGTTGACCATAGACTCCAGTTTGCTTTGATTATGTTTTTTCCTGAATACCATCCCTTTTTCAAATTTCTACATGGTTGACATTCATTTGCTTTCCCACATGCAAAAACATTTTTATATTTGTATATTTAGTAACAGTCATTGGCCACTCCAGTTTTTGCCATGTTATAAAGTCCCAGTCTTTATCATTTATCTTTACCTCTGGTGTCATACATTCTCCTGTCCCACCTCTTTCAGCTTTCCTCACAGACATCTTTGTTCAGTGTACTTATGATACCGTGCTACCGTCACACAGTATTATGCTATCTATTTCTGGATATATGCTATCAATCCTAAACATTCTGTAGTCCTTCAGCATCAAATGGCTGATCTCTGCCCTCTTTCTATCTCCTGGTCGCCTGTGTTGTCAGCTTTTAACTCCCAAAGTTTGTTCATTAATGTCTGTTCATATTAGTGAGACCATACAGAATCTGTCCTTTTGTTTCTGGCTAACTTCACTCAACGTAATGTCCTCAAGGTTCATCCACATTATTACATGATCCATGTCTTTGTTCTGTCTTACAGCTGCATAATATTCCATCATGTGTATATACCACAGTTTGTTTATCCACTCTTCCTTTGATGGACATTTGGGCTGTTTCCATCTCTTGGCAATTGTGAATAATGCTGCAATAAACATTGGTTTACAAATGTCTGTTTGTGTCTTAAGTTTCAGTTCCTCTGAGAATATACCCAGCAATGGAATAGCTGGGTCATATGGCAAATCTATATTTAGCTTCCTGAGGAACCTCCATACTGTCTTCCAGAGTGGTTGCACCATTCTACATTCCCACCAACAATGAATAAGTGTGCCTCTTTCTCCACATCCTCTCCAGCACTTGTCATTTTCTGTTTTTAGGATAATGGCCATTCTGGTAGGTGTGAGATGATATCTCATTGTGGTTTTGATTTGCATTTCCTTAACAGCCAGTGAAGTTGAGCATTTTTTCATATGCTTTTGAGCCATTTGTATTTCCTCTTCAGAAAAATGTCTGTTCATGTCTTTTGCCCATTTTTTAATTGGATTGTTTGTCTTTCTGTTATTGAGATGCAGGATTCCTTTATATATTCGGGATATTAAACCCTTATCTGATATGTGGTTTCCAAATATCATCTCCCATTGGGTAGGTTGCCTTTTGACTTTTCTGACAAAGTCCTTTGATGTACAAAAGTGTTTAATTTTGAGGACATCCCATTTGTCTATTTGTTCTTTGGTTGCTCGTGCCTTGGGTGTGAGGTCTAAGAAACTGCCTCCTTTCACAAGATCTTTAAGATATTGTCCTACATTTTCTTCTAAGAGTTTTATGGTCTTGGTGCTAATGTTTAGGTCTTTGATACACTTTGAGTTAATTTTGGTATAAGGTGTGAGATGGACATCCACTTTCATTCTTTTGGAAATGGATATCCAGTTCTCCAAACACCATTTATTGAACAGGCTGCTCTTTCCCAGTTGCTTCGGCTTCACTGCCTTATCAAAGATCAGTTGTCCATAGATGTAAGGGTCTACTTCTGAACACTCAATTCGATTCCATTGATCAGTATATCTGTCCTTATGCCAGTACCAAGCTGTTTTGAGCACTGTAGCTTTGTAATATGCTTCAAAGTCAGGTAGTGTGAGACCTCCCACTTCATTCCTCTTTCTCAAGACATTTTTGGATATTCCAAATAAATTTAGTTATTGGTTTTTCTATTTCTGTAAAGTAAGTTGTTGGGATTTGAATTGGTATTGCATTGAAACTGTAAATCAGTTTAGGTAAAATTGCCATCTTAACTATATTTAGTCTTCCAATCCATGAACATGGTATGTTCTTCCATTTTTTCAGGTCTTGTTCAATTTCTTTTAGCAGTTTCTTATAGTTTTCTATGTAAAGGTCTTTTGTGTCCTTGGTTAAGTTTATTCCTAAGTACTTGATTCTTTTGGTTGCTATTGTAAATGGGATTTTTTTCTTGATTTCCTCCTCTTGTTGCACATTACTTGTGTATAGGAACACTACAGTTTTTTGCGGGTTGATCTTGTAGCCTGCTACTTTGCTGTATTCATTGACTAGTTCTAGTAGCTTTGCTGTAGATTTTTCTGGATTTCCTACATATAGAATCATGTCATCTGCAAATAGTGAAAGTTTTACTTCTTCCTCTCCAATTTGGATGCCTTTTATTTCTTTTTCTTGCTTAATTGCTCTAGCTAGAACTTCCAGCACAATGTTGAATAACAATGGTGATAGTGGGCATCCCTGTCTTGTTCCTGATCGTAGAGGAAAAGCTTTCAGTCTCTCCCCATTGAGTGTGATGTTAGCTGTGGGTTTATCATATATTGCCTTTATCATATTGAAAAAGTTCCCTTCTATTCCTATCCTTTGAAGTGTTTTCATCAGGAAAGGATGTTGAATTTTGTCAAATACCTTTTCTGCATCAATCGAGATGATCATGTGGTTCTTCTCCTTTGATTTATTGATGTGGTGTATTACATTAATTGATTTTGTTGTGTTGAACCAGCCTTGCATACCTGGAATAAATCCCACCTGGTCGTGGTGTATAATTCTTTTAATGTGCTGCTGGATTCGATTTGCGAGTATTTTGTTGAGGATTTTTGCGTCTATATTCATTAAAGAAATTGGTCTATAATTGTCTTTTTTTGTAGTATCTTTGCCTGGTTTTGGTATTAGGGTGATGATGGCTTCATAGAAAGAGTTAGGTAGCTTTCCCTCTTCTTCAATTTTTTTTGAAGAGATTGAGCAGGATTGGTACTAATTCGTTCTTGAATGCTTGGTAGAATTCACATGTGAAACCATCTGGTCCTGGGCTTTTCCTTTTTGGGAGCTTTTTGATGACTGACTCAATCTCTTTACTTGTGATTGGTTTGTTGAGGTCATCTATTTCTTCTTGAGTTAATGTTGGTTGTTTATGCTTTTCTAGGAAGTTGTCCATTTCATCTAACTTGTCTAGTTTATTAGCATATAGTTGCTCATAGTATCTTCTCATTATCTCCTTAATTTCTGCAGGATCGGTCGTTATATTTCCTTTCCCATTTCTGATTGCATTTATTTGCATCTGCTCTCTCTTCTTTTTTGTTAGCCTAGCCAGTGGTCCATCGATTTTATTGATTTTCTCAAAGAACCAACTTCTGGTTTTGTTGATTCTCTCTATTGTTTTCCTGTTCTCAATTGCATTTATTTATGCTCTAATCTTTGTTATTTCTTCCCTTCTGCTAGCTTTGGGGTTAGTTTGCTGTTCTTTCTCTAATTCCTCCAGGTGAGCACTTAACTCTTCAATTTTTGCTCTCTCTTCCCTTTTAATATAGGCATTTAGGGCAATAAATTTCCCTCTCAGCACCGCCTTTGCTGCATCCCATAAGTTTTGATAAGTTGTGTTTTCATTGTCATTTGCCTCGAGGTATTTACTGATTTCTCTTGTAATTTCTTCCTTTACCCACTGGTTTTCTAAGAAGGTGTTGTTTAGTCTCCATATGTTTGTGAATTTTATGACCCTCTGCCTTTTACTTATTTCCAACTTCATTCCATTGTGGTCTGAGAAAGTGTTTTGTATAATATCAATATTTTTAAATTTGTTGAGACTTGCTTTGTGACCCAACATGTGGTCTATCCTAGAGAATGTTCCATGAGCACTTGAGAAAAAAGTGTATCCTTCTGTTGTTGGATGTAGTGTTCTATAAATGTCTGTCAAGTCTAGTTCATTTATCATACAATTCAACATCTCTGTTTCTTTAGTGATCCTCTGTCTAGATGTTCTATCCATTGATGAGAGTGGTGTATTGAAGTCTCCAACTATTTTTGTAGAGGTATTTATTTCTCCTTTCAGTGATCGCAGTGTTTGTCTCATGAATTTTGGGGCATTCTGGCTTGGTGCATAAATATTTATGACTGTTATGTTTTCTTGATGAATTGACACTTTTATTAATATATTGTGTCCTTCTTTGTCTCTTTTAATTGTTTTGCTTTTGAAGTCTAACTTGTCTGATATTAATATAGCTACTCCTGCTTTTTTTCTGGTTGTTGTTTGCATGAAATATCTTTTTCCAATGTTTCACTTTCAGTCTATGTTTGTCCTTGTGTCTAAAGTGAGTTTCTTGTAGACAGCATATAGATGGGTCCTGTTTTTTAATCCATTCTGCCAGTCTGTGTCTTTTTATTGGGGAGTTTAATCCATTTACATTTAGTGTTATTACTGTAAGGGCAGTACTTTCTACTACCATTTTGTTTTTTGGAATTTATATGTCATATCTTATTTTTTCCTCTCCTTTTACCTTTCCTGATATTCTAGTTTGCTAATGCTGCAGAATGCCAAACACCAGAGATGGACTGGCTTTTATAAAAAAGGGGTTTATTTGGCTATACAGTTACTGTCTTAAGGCCATAAAGTGTCCAAGGTAACACATCAGTAATCAGGTACCTTCACTGGAGGATGGCCAATGGCGTCCGGAAAACCTCTGTTAGCTGGGAAGGCACGTGGGTGGCGTCTGCTCCAAAGTTCTAGTTTCAAAATGGCTTTCTCCCAGGACATTCCTCTCTAGCAAGCTTGCTCCTCTTCAAACCATCACTCACAGCTGCACTCCGTTCAGTCTCTTTGAGTCAGCACATTTATATGGCTCCACTGATCAAGGCCCACCCCGAACAGGTGGGGCCACACCTCCGTGGCAATATCCCATCAGTTATCATCTACAGTTGGGTGGGCGTATCTCCGAATCCAAACATTCCAACTTAATCCCCACTATTATGTCTGCCCCACAAGATTGCATCAAAGAATATGGCTTTTTCTGGGGGACAAAATACATTCAAACCGGCACATTCCACCCCCTGGACCCCAGAAAAACATATTCTTTCCAAATACAAAATACATTCATCCCACAATACCACAGAAACTTAAATCATTTCAGTAACAATAGTTAAGTACAAGATCCCATCAAAATCAAATATAGGCGTGGTCAGTCCTAAGGCATACTTTTCCTTTAGCTTTGGATCTGTGGACTTAGAACAACTTATATGCTTCCAATATACAAAGGGGGGACATTCATAGGATAAACACTCCCATTGCCATAAGGCGAAACAGTAAGGAAAACAGAGTTAACAGGACCAAAACAGTTCTTAAAACCTGCAGGACAAACTCCATTAGATTTCAAAGTCTGAGAGTCATTTACAGAATAACGTTGCATCCTTGGGACTGGAGAGAGTGGGAGCCTAACCCTTCCCAAGGGCCTTTTTGGCAGCTGTTTCCTCTCCAAATGCTTAGGTGAGTGCTCCAACATTTCCACACATTGGGGAGACCACCTTCTTGGCCCCACCCTCCTCAAACATTGGGGCAGCTCCCGGATTCCCTTCCATCTCCGGGGCACACGCTCAACCCCTTCAGAACAGTGTGGTGGCAGCCAGGCTCTCCCCAATTCCCTGGGAATGTGCTCCAACCTCTTTGGGACCTGAGGTGGCAAAACTCTTCCAGAGCATCGAGGTGGAAAGCCCGCCCTCGACCTCCAGGGCATACTCACCCTTTCCATGAATGTGGGCTGCTCCGCTCTCCCAGCCCAAGACCTCCTGACTCCAGACCTCAACCTCCATGGCTCTGTCTTTGAAGAGATTTTTCCTTTAATTTTTTCCTTGTCTGTCTCCTCCAGTCCAGACCGGCAATGGTTCTGTCTATAAAGATCTCACAAAAATTCCGTTGGCTTTGCATGAAGCACGCAGGGTCAAAGCCATCAGACAATAGGACTTTCCATAAATCCTTTCTGGATAATTCCATCTCCAATCTTGGCTTGTACTGAAATGGTGGCTGGGTTCCATGTTTGGTTCCATCCTCACGTTGGGCTGTAGCTTCAGGGATTCCACCCCCTGGAAGCTCGTAATTTTCCAAGCGATCAGCTTTTGGTTTCTTTGAACCCAAGAGTTCAGTTCTAAGTTTATCTCTCTCTGCTCGTATTTTACTATAAGCTGCAAGGAGAAGCCAGGATACATCCTCCACACGTAGTCTGGAGATCTCCTCAGCTAAATATTCCAGGTTGTTGCTTTCAAATTCTTCCTTCCGTCTGACACCAGGACTCAATTTTGCCAAATTCTCTGCTAATTTAAAACAAGGATCACCTTTCTTCCAGTTTGCAACAACACATTCATCATTTCTGCTCAAGTCCACATCAGAAGTATCTTTAGAGTCCATATTTCCATAAACAGTATCTTTAAAGCAGTTTTGGCCTTTTCCATCAAGCTCCTCACAATTCTTCCAGAATCCTCCCCCTATCCATTTGAAAAGCTGTTCCAACATGTTTGGTATTTTCAAACTCAGCAGCAAAAGCACCCTACTCCTCTGGTACCAAAATCTATTCTAGTTTGCTAATGCTGCAGAATGCAAAACACCAGAGATGGACTGGCTTTTATAAAAAGGGGGTTTATTTGGCTATACAGTTACAGTCTTAAGGCCATAAAGTGTCCAAGGTAACACATCAGTAATCAGGTACCTTCACTGGAGGATGGCAAATGGCGTCCGGAAAACCTCTGTTAGCTGGGAAGGCACGTGGGTGGCATCTGCTCCAAAGTTCTAGTTTCAAAATGGCTTTCTCCCAGGACATTCCTCTCTAGCAAGCTTGCTCCTCTTCAAACCGTCACTCACAGCTGCACTCCATTCAGTCTCTTTGAGTCAGCACATTTATATGGCTCCACTGATCAAGGCCCACCCTGAACGGGCGGGGCCACACCTCCATGGCAATATCCCATCAGTTATCATCTACAGTTGGGTGGGCGTATCTCCAAATCCAAACATTCCAAGTTAATCTCCACTATTATGTCCGCCCCACAAGATTGCATCAAAGAATATGGCTTTCCTGGGGGACATAATACATTCAAACTGGCACACCTGATAATCTTCATTTCTGCACTCTTCTCCAACTCTCTCTCTCCTGTCTTTTCCTATCAGCCTGTAGCACTCCCTTTAGTATTTCTTGTAGTGCCGGTCTCTTATTCACAAACTCTCCCAGTGTCTGTTTGTCTGAAAATGTTTTAATCTCTCCCTCATTTTTGAAGGAAAGTTTTGCTGGATATAGAATTCTTGGTTGGCAGTTTTTCTCTTTCAGTATCTTAAATATATCATGCCACTGTCTTCTTGCCTCCATGGTTTCTGCAGAGAAATCTGTACATAGACTTATTGACCTTCCCTTGTATGTGATGGATTGCTTTTCTCTTGCTGCTTTCAGAATCCTCTCTTTGTCTTTGACATTGGACAATATGACCAGTAAGTGTCTTGGAGTAGGTCTATTGGGATCTACTCTATTTGGGGTACGTTGTACTTCTCGAATCTCTAATTTTCTGTCTTTTACAAGAGTTGGGAAATTTTCAGTGAATATGTCTTCTGTTACTCTTTCTGCCCCTTTTCCCCTCTCTTCTCCTTCTGGGATACCCATAACACATATGTTTGTGCATTTCATGTTGTCACTCAGCTCCCTAAGACCCTGCTCATATTTTTCCATTTTTTTCACCATCTGTTCTTTTGTGTGTATGAATTCGAATGACCTGTCTTCCAGTTCATTGATCCTTTCTTCTGCCTGTTCAAATCTACTGTTGTGTCCCTCCATTGTGTTTTTCATCTCCTCTCTTGTGGCCTTCATTCCCATGAGTTCTGCCATTTGTTTTTTTAAGTTTATGAATTCTTCTTTATGGTCAGCCAGTGTCTTCTTTATATCCTTCAGCTCTTTTGCTGTATCTTCCTTCATTTCATCAAATTTATTTAGCATTAGCTGCCTCCACTCCTGTGTCTCAACTGAGCTATTAGTTTGTTCCTTTGGCTGGTCCATGTTTTCGTGTTTCCTGGTATGGCTTGTTATCTTAAGTTGTCTAGGCATCTGATTTTCTTGGTTAGTTTATTTTGGAGCTTCTTTTCTGTCTTTTACCTAGTGGTTTTCTTGTTGGTTGGCTTTGATCTCTGGCCTCTGTTATTCAGTTCAACTTATTCTAGACCTCTAACTTTGGTTCTATTTAGTTGATCAGAATTTTTCCCCTCTTGTTTTTTCTGTTTCTTGCTCTGCCTCTATGTAACCTTTTTGTGAGTGGGTCTCCTCAGATATGGTCGACCCTAGTCAGATTTTCCCAGTCTAGTGAGGCCCAGGTCTCATTGGAAGGGTATGGAGTTTTCCTGAGAATGAAACCCTCCTATGAGGCCCTTAGAATTGGTGCTTTTCCTCTCCTGTCCAGCAGGTGGCACTGGCCAGCCCGCAGCTCCCCCACCAGTGTAAGGAGGTGTGGAGACTTTAGTTCTCCTGGTGACTCTGATCCTGTCGGGGGCGTGGCTGACTGAAGCCGGAATCTGAATTCCAGCCCCTGGGGTTTGAATTCCCAGAAGGAGGGCTGCCAATTGAGCTGGACCTCCCTCCACTCTCCCAATCCTCAGAACTCCAGTTGTCTCTCAGGGGCACTATTCCTTTCTCCCCTCTCCTCTTTGGGGCCTCTCCAGGTAGATTCCTTGGTCAGCCTGAGTTGCCAATTAAAGACGGGGGTGGAGACCTTTAGTAGTGAATATGGAATTCAAAGACACTGTGGGTACTCTGTTTCCCCCAAGCCCAGCCTAGTCCCTCAACCTGGGCTTTCCGATAGAAAATAACCACATACATTACTTTTAAATTAAAAAAAAAAAAAAATAGAAAAGAAATCAAGAAAAAGAAAAAAGGAAAAAAAAAAAAAAAAAAAAAAAGAGTCTCTTTTAAAAGTCTTTCCCCAGCCTGGAAGTTTTGTCAGTGTCAGAACAGAGCATTTAAAGATATGCTTTGGGCTATTGTCTGATAATTACTCTCCAACCCCTTCAGTTCCACCCCTGCTGGGGGCTATTGAAATGCAAGAAGATAAGGGATCAGTGAGAAGCCAGAAGGGACAAAATATAGGGGGGAAAAATGGCTTTTTTGGAGTCTGAGAATGGGTGCCGGCTTTTACGTGCCCCCACTTCTCAGAGCCCAGCCTTTCTTTAACACCCCAGCTCCCAAAGTTAGTTAATTAATTTGGTAATTAATTCTGCAGTTGAGGCTGGGTTGAGCCTCCCTTCTTGTCCTCAGCAGATTTCTGTTTTTTGTTTTTTTTTCCCCCCTTTCAGGGAGCCGGCAGCAAGACAGTCTGTGAGGTCTGGGTGGGGAGGGGCGCCAGACCCCTGGTCCGGGGAACTTACAATGTGCGCTGCGATCTCAGCTTTTCCTTCAATTCCAAACTTGTGTCCAATGTGTGACTGGTTACTGGAGACCCCGAAAACACTGTTTCATATAGTTCTTGGGTAATTGCCAGCTGCTCTAGGGGAGAGACGAAATTCTGCTCCTCACCACTCCACCATCTTGCCAGAGCACCTCAAAGATATTATTTTAATGTGCAGTACTATCAGCAATCATGGAGCTCAAATATAAAAGGCAAAAAGAGAAAACAATAATATATAAAATTTTCTTATTAATGAAAAGTGATGTCTAAATAATTCCTTTAAATCTGGTTATGAAAGTAAATCCAAATGCTTAAATGCATTTTCATAAGAAATGGGGAATATTCTACCAGCAAAATTATACAATAATAATCAATTCTTTATTGAATTTCTATGCTATCCAAGCATAATTTATTTGCATCTTATGTAACATTCATCATTGTATTATCAGGTACTTATTTTTATTTCTGATTTACAGATGGATAAAGAAAGCCGACAAAGATAATGTTGTTTTTAAGGATCACAAACTGATGAATATGAAAACTCTTGTTTTAAATCACAAGTGAACTGACAATAAACGCTATGCCTCTTCTATTTTTTTCTAGCCCTGTGTGGAACATGTACTACCACTCACACTTATACATGAAGGATTAGAGATATTATCCCCCCAACTTATCAGAGATATTTTAAAGTTAGTTATTGCTAATATCTGTGCTAAGATTCTCCCAGTGAAGCAATGCCCCTGTTTTCCAGGAGTCCACTCTCTCATTCTTTACTAATTTGGATATGAGTATCTTCTTGCTTATTTATCTCTACCTGCTTCTATGCATCCTATGAACAGATGATGGAATTATCTTTTCCAAGCACAATATCCTTCAGACATTCTGCTTTATAATCTTTGATCTCCTCTACTTAGTCTTCATGTCCGTGATCTACTGTTCTTCCAACTCAGTTTTTCATTCATATTTCTTGTTACAATCTAGCCTCAAAGTAGTGACATATATAGGAAAGTGCATGCCCTTTGGAGGTTTACAGGTTAGAGTTAGAATTCAGGCTTCCCATTTACCAGCTGTGACACTGAAAAAGTCACTTAAATTTATTATCCTTAAGTAATTGTATTATAAAGAAATGAATGTAGTGCCTAATTTGTAAATTTGTTATGATGAACATGTTTTATACCTTTTGATAATCAGTTAACTGCTGTGGGCTTAAGAAGTGGTAATTAACTTCCAAACTCAATGCATGTTCCAGTTGTGAAGATTTTGCACCTGAAATATTATTTCATACACTTGGGTATGTGGGTGTGTTAATTCCAAACTCAGACAGAGGGAGGTCTATGGTATTTCATAAATATTAAGCAGTGTGTTAGGAAGATTCACAACCACTATTATTACCACTTTTGAATCAGTAGTTAGTGTGTTAATTTTATGAAGAGTATTCAACATGCAATGTGTAATTTTTGTTATTTTTTTCCTGTCATTTTATCTCAAATGCTTAGCTGCTGATAACAGATGGATGGATGGATGGATGAAAGGATGGATGGATGGATGGATGGATAGACAGATAGATAGATAGATAGATAGACCTTAATTATGAAAGAAGCATATCCTCTTTCTGGTTGTACTTTTGTTGTTGCTATTGCTTTAGCACTTGACTTTAAGTTACTCTTAGGAAGGAAAAGATTTATACCACTCAATGTAGCACATTTAAAAGAAGTAACAGTTAAATTTATAATAATTTTTTTTGAAAGCAGTGGGTCAGAGCACAATCTCATTTTAAAGTTGTCGTTTAAGAATACTCAAAAGTGTATAATAAAAGCCAACATTTCATAGTATTGCCTACTATTCAAGAAGAATTTTTATTATTGTTCATTACTGATGTCATGCTGAAAGATAATCAGATTTTAGAATTCTGAACTTTACATGAAAATGGGAGCATTCTCCATTGTGTATTAGATGCTAAACAGCATTCCTTGTTAAGAGAACAAGGGACATTGAAAACAGATTTTCAATAGTCTCTTCTATGCTTCAGGAAATAAAGAAATAGCATGATTTTTTTATTGTACTAACTATGTAATAGATTCAGGAAAAATCAAAAAGCATGTATAAATGATTCCTTAATAGAAAATGTTCATGTGTGTATTGCTTACAGGGGCCAATCTAGTAGGTAAACAGATGGATAGATAGACAGGTAGATAGATAGATAGCTAAAGATAGAGAATATTGCTAGCAATACTGCTAATTTCTCTGTTGTTTATCATCAGGATCTTTGCTACTCTGTAAATAAAATTTCTAATGCTTACTTTGGGAAGGAATAATACAAGACAGATTTTTCTGAATTAACAGAGACCGCTTACAATCATTTTTTAAAAAATTTTACATACTACTTTAATGCCTATTTTGTGATTATTTTTTTCTGTGCTATATTGATGAAATGTGGAAATGCCCTAAATGAAGGAAGTGTGAAAAGAAAAAATTATTCATAACACTATGGACAAAATCTAAATCAGTAAAAAAAATACCTAAAATTCTTTGGGGTACATGTTGATTAAGGAGGTATAAGAAAAAGTGCTAAATAAAAAATGTAGCCCCTCCTAGATGGATATTAAATCTGTATCAATACAAACCTTTATCCTCTCCAAATGGGCTATTTCTGTAATAAATCATAAGCAGTATTTTAATAATTTTGTCATTTATCTCTGCCTTCCAATAAACACAGTACATTGATTGACTTTCTTTTGTCAAACATTACAGATATAGAGAGGAATCCTACTTATCTCCTGCCCTCAAGGATCTCTCAGTTTATAAAAGATTCAGAAGCGTATGAAGAAGCAATATTTCAGATGCCATTAGAACTTTTAGCAGTTATCATATATTAAGCAACAAAGGAAGCTTTCATAAATTTATACAAATCCTAATTAAATAAGGCATTCTGATGGAAATCTCATAAAATTAGAAATGAACACCAAAATATAAAACAAGCAATCCTAACACCTGGAAAATTGAAAACTCTATTATCAGTCATGGGTTCAACTAAAATTGCAGAATCCAGAAAATGAAATACATTATTGGGATCTCTGATATTTGACAATTGAATAGCTCTGAGATAATGTCATAATATGAAACTTTGAGAATACTGAATAAAAAAGAATTTAAATGAAACAGACTTCCCTGACAGCCTAGGATGACTTCACCTGTATTTGACCAATGCATCTTCTGAGGACAAATATAAAACTAGATAATATGCCAAGAAAATAAAACTCCAACTGTTTTAAGGTGTTAGAGAACAAACAATGAATCCATGACTTGAGGGGAGGGAAGGAAAATTTATTCCCTGCATCTACCCCCACCCCACCACGGCAGCTCATCTGTTGATTGAGGGCCAGCAGAAAGCAGCAGCTTGAGGTTTATCAAAAGTTTCAAAGATCCAGGGAGAAGGGAATTATAGTCCAGGTCAGTCCTTTGGTCCAAGGTCCCAGAGAAAAGGAAAACTACAGAAATAGGAACCTGATCTTCTGTATGAATTTAGACCACGATTTATTGCCAGATGCTAAGGGAACACGAGGCACAGCAACCAGCCAGAAAATTGGCGCCCGGGGCTGAGCTAGAAAAACAATGGAGTGCATGGGTCTATCAAGGAAGTGGTACTTGGTCAGCATCCCAGTATTTCTGTAGAAATCCCAAAAGAGCTATATCCCAGCCCTAAGGAGAAAACTAGAATTACTCATGACCTCCAAAGGACTACCCCAAATTGCAATTACTAATAGGATCAGGGTGGTTTACCCTCCTATTAACTGCTATCCAGACAAGCATTAAATCCTCTGAGAAGGCATGTGGTATCACCCACAAGCTTAGCAATGTACAATATACAGTATTCAAAATTGGATCTAAAATACGGCAGATATGCCACACAGTGGAATGTAATGACCAGAAACCAAAAGAAAATAAAAGAGACATAAAGACAATTAAAGTTTCAGATTTTGGGGTTATTTGACATGGACTTTCACATAACTCTGCTTAATATGTTTAGAAAATGGATGACAAGTTTAACCGCGAAAAAAATCAGTTGGAAATTGTAGAACTAAAAGTGTAATAATTAATATTAAAAATTCAATACATTGATGTTATAGCATAATAGTTATCACAGAAGAGCAAATTGTTTTCTAGATCAGTAGAAAATATCCACAGTGACACACAAAAGAGAAAAAATGTTGGAAAATACAGGAACAAAAAACATAAAGGGATTATGGGATAAAATGAAAGATTCTAGTATACATGTTCCTAAAATCCTAAACATAGACATAAGAGAATTATTTGAAGAGTTACTAGAAAATATTTCTCCAAAATAGAGGAAAGATCTCTATAATGACATTCAAGGAGTCATAAAAACCCCATGCTGAATAAACCAGAAATGTAAACACATGCACAAACCCACACACACACTTACACGGTACCTTTGTATAAAACTATTGAAAACTAGATGAGAACATTTAAAGCAGACTACAAAATAGTCATTTCAAAGGTGAAATTATAAGAATGAGAGTGGATTTTTATCAAAAACCCTGCAAATTAGATGATAAGATGATGTCTTCAAAGGATGTGAAGAAAATACTGTCAACCTGGAATTCGATATCCAGTAAGAATATCCCTCCATCTAAAACATTGAATACAAAATTTCTGCTTAGTGGGCCTGTATCAATCAATTCAAGCTAATTCAATTTTATATTCCTGCTACTTTGATACTTCAATCTTAATTTCTATTTCCATGTGTGTTTCTCAGATTTATGCCTATACTAGTTTGGACAATCAGGCCATTCTTTTTCTGCGTATTGCACCTTCTCGTGGGTCACACTTTACACCTCACACTTAGGGACTTGCTGGGACTTGGGTCTAGTCTTAGATCTACAAGCAAAGAACGGTGTGAATGATACAAAATTAAGTATGCAAAATAAGTACAAAACATCTTATGTGGGATAACCCACCATGTATAGGACACATACCAATGCAGATATTTGCATTTTGAAAAATGTATTTCAATAAAATAATTATGATCATCCTTGTATGTAAGATTTCCAGTAAACTAAATTTTTCTTAAGTTTGACAACTCTGTTTTGTATTTTCCTGCAATGAACATTTATTTTTGTGTAAAAAGACTCAAAAATAAAATGTTATGTATATATGTTTATGTGTGTTATATGTACAATAAAATGATTTTTAATAGATAGTATGAACTTTTTTACGTGGAGGATTTGTGAGTTCCACAAACTTCAAGGTATATATAAGGCTAAGAGATGGATTTTCAAGGATACAGGGATTGATTCATTAGGACTAATTTTCTTATAACTTCACTCATCCCAGAATGGAAGGCTCAGGTTAGGGCACTACTCTGTGCCTCATTAAAATATTAATGAAGCACTTATTAAAATAGAAATCAACAAACCTTTTATTGTGAAGGTCTCAGGTTAGATCTTAGATCCAGCTGAACTAATTTACCCAAATGTAAGTAGATCTTTTTTTTTTTTTTTTTTTTTTGTTCTTCCCAAGTTAACTTAGGCCAGAGTTCCTAAAATTATAAAGCAACATGGATCTTTTACCTATGTGAAAAACATGGAAAACAATTATATGCAGTAATTCAGATATGGATCAGATATGGAATACAAGTGAAATCTATCTTGGCAAAAGAAAAAAAATAGCGCAAATATTTTGTATTATTTAATCAGCAATTTTTATTGAGACTAGGACAAGGAAATATAGTTAAATCGAATAAAGCTGGATAATCATGGGCACTGTGTTAGGTAACAATTTCATGAGATTTAGTTTCTTTATTTAAGTTGCCATGTAACGATCTCATAAACCAGAGAAACCAAACATAATCAAGTTGAATAGCATTTTTGTTTTATATTGTAAAAGTATGATTGGAGTTAATGACAGTGAAATTACCACTTCTCTTATTATAACAGGTCACATGATATATTTTGGGTAAGCTCAGATTCAGGAAATATTTTATCTTGGAAGGTGAATTTTTGTGTTTGCTATAGCCATTACAAAAATATATATATGTATAAAAACAAGCAGGCAAACAAAAAAGCAGTAGTTCTTGGATTAAAAAGAAGGGGACATATTTGAGATATAATTATAAAGATACAATGCGAAGATTTCATCTTTCCTATGGTAAGTATTGGAAAGGAGATTTATTAGGCTAGTTACCAGCTTTTTGCAACCCCCAAAATAAACATCACTAAGCATATTTCCAACTAGTGAAATGATTTCTTTTTCAATTCTAATGCCTCTTCATCTTTCATTACAGTGAAGTTAGAAGCAAAGCCCCCATAGACAACAAGGGTATGTCTCATGGGGAATGTTGATGACATTCAATAATAAGAGTTTACACAGCTCTTTTTCATGGTGAAAATACTTGGGAGCATTTGGCTTTGGAACACTTTCCAGTGTTCCAAATTAATAGCAACTTGAGGCCTTTGCCTAAGAAAAAAAAACACACCCCAGTAAGAGTTAGATGCATCAGTGTCTTTCCCTTTACTATTGTTGTGCATCACATTTATGAAGACATAATAAATAGTACTAATAGGAAAAGGTAGTTGGGATAAAATAAAGTGGTCCATCAAGTACTCAGACTAGTTTATTATTGCAATGGACTTGGGTTATCAATGGAGAAGAGAGTAACTATAAGTTACTTTTATGTAAAAAGAATATTATCCTAAGCCAACATAATAACACAGTTTTTATGAACCACAATAATTACACTGAAGAATCACACAAGTGCATTTTCCTAAGAGAAGAAGGTAAGTGTCAATAAGCTACTATAGAATTTCATAATTGCAAAGAACAAAAATAATTGTCATGGCAAAATAATAAAAAGTGCATTAACTTTTGTTACAATGCTCAAGAGAGATGAAATAATAAAATTTAAAAATACTTATTAAATAATGAAAAAGGTTTTGCATTGTGTTTAATGTCTTTGTTTTGAAATGGCGTTTTTTCATCGATGTTCTATGTATATTTAAAGTTGTTTATTATCTTTCACTAGTGGGAGATTGTTTCAGCTGCTAAATAAAGCTTTTCTGTAATACTTCAGTGAACTAATACAGGAGAAAGTGACTTTTAGGTGTCTATTTAAATGTCAACTTCATAAGACTCCAATTAAGATTTGATCTTATGTCATTATGAGTTTATCACTATATTTGATTTTACATTTGAAAGTTTAAAGAAAAATCAAATGTTATTACCAGTTAGTTTTAATGTCTGGTAAGTAATTAAAGCATAATAATTCAAATTTGAAGGCAAATGATAGGCTGTTAAAAAAGAATGCTGGGTCAGGGATATATCTCGGTAAGAGTTAACCATAATACATGTACAACACAGAGAAAGGTCTGGGTCTCTGTAGAGGTTACTTATACAAATTGATGGGTTCCCCTTGATGAACCATATTGGTCTTGAGGAAAATCACTGATAAAATATAGTTAGAATATATTTAGTTGAGTAAACAACAGGAACTTTTGTATATATAAATATAAATGAAATTACTGTATTTAAACATAAATACTAAATCTATAAAATATATAAACAAAGTTTATTGGAGATGCAGGCATAATTAATGTACTGTACGATTTAGACATACTTGCAACCATAAAACAAAGGAGAGTATTAGGATAGAGTTTGGTAAGATGTATACAGTGTATGCTGGTTTGGATGCATTATGACTCCCAAAATGCCATTATTCTTTGATGCAGTCTTGTGTGGGCAGGAAACATATTGGTGTTGATTGGGTTGCAGACTTTTGGTTGGATGTTTCCATGGAGATGTGATCACTAAACTGTGGGCAAGATCTTTCATTGGATAATTTCCATGGAGGTGTGGCCCCACCCATTAAGCATGGGTCTTCATTAGTTTACTGGAGCACTACATAAGCTCAGACAGAAGGAGTGAGCTTTGCTACAGCCAAGAGGGACACTTTGGAGAATGCACAGGAGCTGAGAGAGGAACTGCAGTTTACAGAGACATTTTGGAGATGGCCTTTGAAAGCAGACTTTTGCTCCAGAGAAGCTGAGAGGACAAATGCCCCAAGAGCAATTGAGGGTGACATTTTTGGAGAGAAGCTGAAGCCTAGAGAGGAACATCCTGGGAGAAAGCCATTTTGAAACCAGAACTTGGAGCAGACACCAGCCACGTGCCTTCCCGGCTAACAGAGGTTTTCCAGATGCCATTGGCCATCTTCCAGTGAAGGTACCCGATAGTTCATATGTTATCTTGGACACTTTATGGCCTTAAGACTGTAACTGTGTAACCAAATAAACTCCTTTTATAAAAGCCAATCCATTTCTGGTGTTTTTTTTTTTTTTTTGCATTCCAGCAGCATTAGCAAACTAGAACACAGGACTAAGGGTATTCATTGAATCTTCAAGGTCAAGAAATCTTGGGCAAAGACAGAGAGTGGTTTGTAAGGCGAGATGGTACAACTTATTCCTTGACTGTTTTTCAGGGGTTTGGTGTGTTTGCTTGTTTGTATATTTGTTAGCTGGTATCTGTGGAAGTTTGCTGCAATGATTGTTCCTTCTTGTCCAGGCCTGTGCTGAAGCGGCCCAATCCAGAAAGGCAAAAGATGGGGGGCGGGCAGCAACTATAGCCAACAGTCCAGTCCAATAGGAAATAAGACACATCAGGACAATATTAATTTAATATTTTAAGTACCTTGCATATTTAATATGCAATGTGAGTGAGAATATATGTTACATGTAAACTTTTACACACTTAATTACTACTTGATTAACAGAAGCAAAATAGTATCATTTTAAGGAAATATATACAGAATCACAGTATGTTAAGGTATCCACTTACTATTCACTGCCTCTTGAGCCCTGAAGTCTCCAGAGGGGTAAAGGGACAACAAAGAGTTATTGATGTGGAAACGGTGAGGAGGGTTATAACATGTTTGAACTATGTCTACACCATCACAGTCTGATAAGTTGTGAGAGAGGGAGCTTGGAAGAAATGCCCATTGTGCATTTGATTCCAGGTAGTAATATAAAAATAAGAATTTCATTGCTTTCTGCATTTAAGAAGTAGAAGTTAATTAAATAAGTCTGCATACAGTTTATCTACATTCCCATTCATTATTTCTCTTGTTTTACTGATTATGTAAGTTCACTCTTCCCCATTTTAGCCATTTTTTTTCATTTCAGATTCATTAAAGTTTTGAGTATATGAAACCAACATCTATTTTCACAGTCTTTTGACATCTGGGAATTCTTTGGAGGAATAGAATATTACTTCATTTTCTTGCTTCACCAGTAAAGCTCTTGCTATGCTAATCCTAACAAGAAAACATATTACATTCACTGTGGCAGGGAGTGGGAGGGAAATAAAATGCTTTTGAGTGACAGAAAGACTAAGAATATTTGCTAGTATGCCTATCTGTGTGGCACATGGCATATTTCCTTAACCACAATCAGAATTATAAATAAGTATCTCACTTTGAAGCTATGGACAATTTAAATATATTTAGAATACATTTTCCCAAAAACTCTTCTTCTCACCTTTTCTTTGTATTTGTATGAATAAACTTTTTTTAATACTAGTACCCAAATAGCAGATTTTGTGGTAACATTTGCTATAAATATGTTTAATTTAATCAGGAGAAGTATATTGTAGAGAATTAGGTTTAAATTATTTATACCAATCAATTTATTATTTTTATGCAGCAGGGAGTGAAAACTGAACTTTGCATTTCACATCTGTATAGACACAAATTATCTCTCCATTAGCATTACATTTATCTACACATCTGAAAAGAAAACAAGCAGCCTGTAGTTGAAAATGACATTTCCCAGCGTATTTCACTCATTCTTTTAACAAATGCTTATTATCGAGGATGTACTTTTGCAAGGTACTTTGTTAAGTTCTGGAAATAGGGGTGAACAAAACAGGGGTTGGGAATCCCTATTCTTAGGGCAAAATAGATGGAAGTGAGATAAATAAAATATTCCAGACAGTTATAAACATTTAATAGAAAAATAAGGAAATGTGGCATAAAGTGTTAGAATAAGGTTGGGAGTTTCAAATTTAACTACACACATGAAGTGTCTTTGTTTGTCAGAGCTGCTACAACTAATACCACACAATGTGCTACTTGAAAAAAGAAGGCTTTACTGTCTCATGGTTTTGAGGGTGGAAGTCCAAAATCAAGATGTCAGTATAGCTGTGCTTACTCCCAGTGTTGGTAACTTTCTGTTGATGGCAGTCCTCTCACAGGGCAATCTCCCTCTCCTCTCTGGCTTCTTCTGACTTCTGGCTACTGGCTGGTTTCTGGCTTCTACTGACCAATCGCTTCTGAATTTCCTCTCACTGCAAGGCCTTCAGCCACAAGGATTAAGAGGCACCCTGTTTCCATTTGGTCCCACCTTAACAAAGGATAATACCTTCAAACGTTTGTAATTACAAATGGTTCACACCTATAGGGATATGGAGTAATATCTGAATATGATTCAGTTCCCAACAGGAAGGTTCTGAGGAATTCGACCAAGAGTGAATCTGAGGAAAAGTACCCAGTAGAAGGGAATGTCTATGTGTGAGAAAAGTAAGAAGGCTGATGTGGTGAAAAGGAGGAGATGGGGAAAAGAGGAGTATAGTTATGAATTCACAAAGACAACAGAATGTTAATTCTGCTTGTAGAGAGTCATTGTAGGGCTTTAAGAACAGGAATAGTAAGATTCTAAATAGTTTTTATTGGTATCACTCAGGATGCTCAGTTGAGAATAGGCTGAAGGATTAGGATTGTTGGGGGTTGGAAAAAGATTCAGTTAAGACCATTACAATAATTTGGTGAAATAAGAAGATGGCTTATTCCAGGGTGATGGCAATATGGTTGTGAAAGGTAGTCAAATTATGAATCTATTTTGAGTTCCCCACTAAAATAAGAGCAATAAAACTAATGGACCATCTAAATTCTTGAACAAAATTAGTCTAATAGAAGTGTCTAGGTTAAATCTCCAGTAAGTATGAAGAAGATGAGATTGAAATGGAGAAAGTATGCTTAGATTTTGAAAAACTATGCATCTCCAGCTTTCTCACAATGAAACACATTCTGAAAAAGGGTTAGGGAAAATATCTATTTCAATCTGACTTCCAATTCCACAATAAAATACAAAACTGGCAAGAGATAATAATCTAAATATTGGTACAGTTCTGGATATCAGTCCAACTTTTGTTGTTCCTAATTTTCATAACATTTTCTATGTAAACTATTTTATTTCAAGCACAACATAAATACAAATATTGAACAAACATATATTCAGAATGCCACAATTTTTACAAAGTTAAGACACTTATTGAATTACAACCTGTACCAAGAAATCAAACCTTACACTACTTGAAAAACCCCTTTATGCCCTTTTCTAAGTACTTCCACCTCCTAATTAGCTGATTTTTATCACAGCAAATTAATTTTGCCTGGTTTTGTATGTTACATGCATGAAAACATATGTATGTTCTTGTGTGTGCTGTCTGTTCAATATAATATCTATGAGATGCATCTGATATATGGCTTATAATTTGTATATTTACATTAATGAATAATATCAATTTTGTGAATACACTGCAATTCATTTATTCCTCTCACCATTGATATTTGTGTTGACTACAGTGGAATAGGGTCTGAAAATGGAAAATGAAGTTGTATGTGTAAATGTTCATCAGAATTTACTACTGAAATTAAGTATATTAAACATTAAAGTACACAAAAAGTAAACAAACAAAAATAGTATAGAGTAATAAAAATAGTATAGAGGTCAAGATGCTACCACTCTAAATAACTGCAAAACCCTTATATTTTCTAAATTGGGAATTCAGAGTATGTCCAATGAAAGAGACAGTCGTTTTAAACCATGGCTTAAACTGAAAAGGAACTCTACTAAACTTCATGAAAAGGTAAGGAAGTTCAGCCCCAAAATGCAGGTGAGACCAAAATAGAGTTAGTTCCTAATGTTCCCTGTATTAGTCAGTGTTCTCCAGAGAAAGGGAAGCAACAGGTATATCTATGTATATATACACAGATACATGTATATGATACATATATGTGATTAATTATAAGGAATTATGGTTCATTGACCATGGGGGCTGACTGTAGGACAGACTGCAAGCTAGAAACTTCCAAAGGTGATGCTGAAATCTTTAGCCTGAATTCCCCAGGAAAACACGCCTGACTGAAGATTCCAGCATGAACCAATGTTGAAATTGAGGCTGTAATTCTTCTTCTGACCTCGGAAATTCTCAGTTCTGGTTTTTAAGACCTTCATCTGATTGGATGAGGAAATTCTCTGTATTGCTGAAAGCAATTTCTTTTGTTGATTGTAGATGCAATCAACTGATTACAGATGCAAATCCCATATACAAATGCATTCAGTAACAAGAAGAACAGTGGTTGCCGAAACAAATGGACACCATAATCTAGCCAAATTAACAAATAGCATTAATCATCAGAACTTCCACTGACATGATCAGAGAGTAAATGGAGCATTTATTTTCCTCATATCCACTTTCTGGAGGCAAGTACTAGCAAGGATTGATGGTAGGAAAAGACAAAAATTATTCTAAAATCTCTCACCTGGTTGGGAAGCATTTGATAGTGAAGGAACCACTTGGACAAACAACCTTCATCCAGTGATGGCAAGTGCAATCTTGTTCTAGGAAATTATTTGAAGATGGTGTGATAGATGTCTTTATGATGCCAAGACAGAGAGGAAAATGAGATAGTACTAAAAACTGAACATTGGTCTACTCAATATATGCCTGGGTTCAATTCTTCAACTCAGATATTCTCCTGGAAGTATCATCTCATAGAGAAATATCATGAGATATAATAAAAATTCAGTGAATTAAATTGGAAAGATTATCTTGAGTACCAGTATTGAATGGGCATTTGGAAAAGAGAATAGATAAAGTAGACTATAAGGAAAAGCAGGAGTGAGGGAGGGA
Source organism: Choloepus didactylus (assembly GCF_015220235.1). NCBI lineage: Eukaryota > Metazoa > Chordata > Mammalia > Pilosa > Megalonychidae > Choloepus > Choloepus didactylus. The sequence goes on along the minus strand of NC_051323.1, from coordinate 13,796,779 downwards.
GAGAGAGAGAGAGTGAGGGAGGGGACAGAGATGGCGTGAAGGAATGAATGAAAAGAAAGGGTTCTGCTGAACTTATTCTATATGAATGTTATAATCCTACTTCCACAAACTGATAAAGCAGACTGTATTTATCTATATTTTAGATGAAAATAAAACCATGTAAATACTATCAAATCAATTTAGCAATATACAAAAATATACCTCCCCCCATGGATTTTATCCTAGGCATAGAAGCTTGGTTCAGAATAAAACTATCTACTACTGTCATATTTGATATTTATACAGAAATAATTTTTTAAATATTCTGATTTTAAAAAAGAGAAATCAAACATTAAATAAGGAGGAAATAAAAAGTTGGGAATGTATCCTCTTACTTTTCCTGTTTATTATTTTCTTAATTCTTTAGCTGCTGTGGTTAGTTTTATAAACAGATTTGGGATTATGCCTCAGGTTTTGCTCTGAAACGTTGCTGGAAAAAGATACAAAGAAACCTGAATTCTATCCTCAATGAATTAATTAGATGTAGTGTCTTATTAGGCAATGGAATAATATGACTAAAAGGAAATTTTCTGCAAGTGAATGGAAGTGGGGGTTGTAAGTAATTTTATTCAATGCCTTTTTAACATATTTCTGATTAGCACTTTCTTAAAATGGCACAGAAGGCACTTCTGTAGCGACAGGTGTATGCAATAATTTTGAAGTATCTCATATGTTTTCACTAGTAAATACTGGAATTACCTATGGGAACAGCACCATGAAATCCCAGACCTTTACATTATATTACATGGCTCCTTGTCAAAGGTAAGTTAGCTAAAAACAATGCTGACACCCACACACACACTCACACACAAACAAACAAATGCATACCCATATACAGAGAGAGGTAAATAAAACATTATTCCTGGGCTATAACTCATTGACTCCACAGAACCAAGGGGCAGTTTGATGCAAAAAGCAGAAGGGAATTATTTTGTTTCCATAAATAAATCATGGTGTGACTAAAGATACCCTGTAAAACACATATTAAGAAAAATAATCATTTGTCAGACAATTTTACCATAAATCTACATGTCATTTTAATGGAATGAAAAAGGCTACTAAATGAAAAGAAGGTGAATAAAGTGAGAGAGACTTCTTTGTGGAATAGAAACCACATAAGGCATTTTTATTATAGAAAATGATCACGTGGATGAAAGATAGCAGGATATCAGTGCCTTCTAATATAACCAACACAGAGAATATGAAACCCATATCATCCCTAGCATAGACACTTCAATTTTCCTGGCTTCCTACCTGCTTGAATTGATTATTTGATCTACAAGTTCCTACACTTAGAGGCTACACCCTGGACTCTAGAATTGTGTTTGAATAATCAAAAGCAAAATTTAATCACAAAACTAAGAAAGCACCTACACTTCAATGTTACATTTTATTCATGTAGTCCAACTCCTAGGTCTTACATGTTAAAGCAAATTGAGATGAATTATTTGTTCCTAGATTTGGAACTTCTGGTTAAGATGCATGTTTTCTTGAATAAGACATCTCATCCCCACGCATCACAGGGGACCTTGGATACATGTTAGTTAATTCGCAATAAATTATTATTGTAGGAATTAATGAAAATCCAGGAATTCATAGGCATTGTGGATTGCCTCATCTCACATACAAATACATGCTCAGATCCTAAACCCTTGTCCTGTGGATGTGAACTTATTGGTAAACGAGATCTTTGAAGATCCGATCAGGATGAAGCCAAACTGCATGAGGGTGTGCCTCAATCCAATAGGGCTGGAATCCTTATGAGGAGGGGAAATTTGGACACAGCTAAGTGTAGGACAACCCATTCGTTTCAAAAGATACTTAGTTCAGCACCTTTTTCCCTACTCCCTTCTGTGAGGATGATTCATGTATTCATAATATAGTTACATTGTTTTGTCACATTCTGAATTCCATCCTGGGATCTCCCAAACTTATAAATTCTTCTTAAAAATTATTCGTGCATTAACATTTATTCTTTGAAAATTTATGTGGGTTTTGTCAAAATGCATGGTGTCATTTGCATTATATATTCAACCTTCCCTTCCTCTGGCAAAACCGTAAACCATTTCAGTAATGTTGCCTTTTCTACATTGTCATATAATTGGAATCAAATAGTAGGTAACCCTTTGTGCTGGTTTGAATGTATTATGTCCCCCAAAAAAAGCCATATTTTTTGATGCAATCTTGTGGGGCAGACATATTAGTGGGGATTAAGTTGGAACATTTGGATTAGGTTGTTTGCATGGAAATGCGCCCCAACCAACTATAGGTGATAACTCTGATGAGATAATTTCCATGGAGGCATGGCCCACCCATTAAGGATGGGCCTTGATCAGTGGAGCCATATAAATGAGCTGGCAACCAGAAGGAACTCAGTGCAGTGCAGCTGTGAGTGACGTTTTGAAGAGGAGCTACAACCAAGAGGGACACTTTGAAGAAAGCACAGGGACTGCAGATGAGAGATAGTTTGAAAATGGCTGTTGAAAGCAGACTCTTGCTCTGCAGAAGCTGAGAGAGGACAAATATCCCAAGTGCAACAACTAAGAGTGACATTTTTGAGAAACTGCAGCCTAGAGAGGAACGTCCTGGGAGAAAGCCATTTTGAAACCAGAACTTTGGAGCAGATGCCAGCCACATGCCTTCTCAGCTAACAGAGGTTTTCTGGACACCATTGGCCATCCTCCAGTGAAGGTACCCGATTGCTGATGTGTTACCTTGGATACTTTATGGCCTTAAGACTGTAACTGTGTAACCAAATAAACCCCCTTTTATAAAAGCCAATCCATCTCTGGTGTTTTGCATTCCCGCAGCGTTAGCAAATTAGAACACCCTTTCAGACTGGTTTCTTTCACTTAGAAACACCAATTTAGGATTAATTCACATCTTTTTGTGGTTTCATAGCTCATTTCTTTTTTATTTATGATATTTCATTGTTTGGATGCAGTTGATTGGTTCACCTATTGAAGGACATCTTGATAGCTTACAGTGTTGGCGATTATGAATATAGCTTCTGTAAATATTTGCATGCAGGTCTTTATGTGGACATAAGCTTCCAAATCAAGTTGGAAAATATCTAGAAGTATGATTGCTAGACTGTATGGTAAGACTACTTTTTAGCTTTGTAAGAAACTGCCTGTCTTCTAAAATAGGTCTACAATTTTGCATTCCCACTAGAAAAGAATGAGAATCCCCGTTCCTTCCCATCCTCACTAGTATTGGCTTTGTAATTTTTTTTTTTAATTTTAGCCATTGCAATTGGTGTATGATGCCATTTCATTGGTACTTACCAATTCCGTAATGACAAGTGATGCTGAGCAACTTTTCATATGATTATCTGCCATCTGTATAACTTCTTTTCTAGGTGTTTTTTTTACATCTTATGCCAATTTTTGTATGGTTTCTTTTCCTATTGTTGAATTTTAAGAATGCCTTTATATTTGGATATAAGTCCTTTATTACATAAGTGTACTGAAAATATTTTCTCCCTGTCCATGGCTTGTCTTTTCATTCTCTGAACAGTGTTGTGTGCAGAGCAAAAGTTTTAAAGTTTAATAAAGATTAATATCGGTTTTTTTCTGTATATTGTTCTTTTGATGTCATATCTAAAAACTTTTTGCCAAACCCAAGGTGACATGGAATTTTTTTCTGATGTTTTCTTCTAGGAGTTTGTTGTTTTTTGTTTGTTTGTTTGTTTTTTAGTTTTTCATTCTATATTAGGTCTGTGGTCCACTTTGAGGTGTGAAAAGTGTAAGATCCTTGTCTATGTTTATATTTTTGCACACAGGACATTAACTGTTCCAGCTCCATTTGTTGAAAAGACTGTTCTTTCATCATTGAATTACTTTGTTCCTTTGATAATGAGGTCTATCAGTTCTTGTTTTAGTTTCCTAGGATGCTCAAAGTGATATTGTGAAAAGGGTCAGCTTAGGCAACGAGAGTTTATTTGCTTAGGGTTTTGAGACCAAGAAAATGTCCAAATCAAGGCATTATCAGGTAATGCTTTCTTCCCAAAGACTGGCTGCCAGTGGTCATTGGCTCAGCATCTGCTGGTCTCTCCCTTCTCTTCCAGGTTTCCTTTCATTCAGCTTCTTGTTTCCATGGTGTTCTCCTCTCCCCTGCCCCTCCCCTCCCCTCCCCTCCCCTTCCCTTCCCTTCCCTTCCTTTCCCTTCCCTTTCCTTCTCCTCTTTCTCTCCCCTGCCTCACCCCCTCCATTCAGTTTATAAAGGACTCAGTAATAGGATTAAGCCCCATCCTGAATGGGGTGGATCACATCTTAACTGAGGTAGCCCCATCAAAAGGTCCTACTTGCAATAGGTCTGCTCCCACAGGAATGGGTTAACTTTAAGAACATGTCTTTCTGGGGCACATACAGCTTCAAACCATCACAATTCTTTACCTCATTTACTTTGAAATTCTGTTGTGAGGTGTATATACATTTAGGATTGCCATAATTTCTTGGAGGATTGTTCCCTTTATCATTATGTAATGTCCCCCTTTATCCCTGAAAATTTTCCTTGTTCTGAAGTCTGCTTTATCTGAAATTAACAGAGCTGCTCCAACTTTCTTTTCATTGATGTTGGCATGGTATATCTTTGTTCATCCCTTTACTTTTAACTTATCTGAAACTTTATATTTAAAGTGGATTTCTTATAGAAAATACATAGTTGGGTCTTATTTTTATCCACTCTGACAATCTCTGTCTTGGAATATTTAAACTACTCACATTTAAGGTAATTATTAATGTAGTTGGACCAAAATCTACCATGTTTGTAATTGTCTTCTATTCATTGCATTTGTTCTTTTTTCCAGTTTTTTCTGTCTCCTCTGGTTTAAATTGAGCCTTTTAGATGTCTTTTACGTCCTTTCTAAGCCTATCAGTTATACTACTTTTTAGAAATGGCAGTGGTTTCCATGGAGTTTCCAATGGACATTTTTCACTAATCTAAGTCCAACTTAGAATAACATTATATCATTTCATGTGTACTGCAAATATCTTAGAACAAAATATTATGAATTCTCTCCTGTCCCCTGTGGTGTTGTTGCCCTTGATTTCATTTGTCCATATGCTATAATCACCTCATATGTTGTTACTAATATTACTTTATCCAAACCATTACCTTTTAGACCAATTAATAATAAGAAAAAATATTTTATTTTCTTTCATTTATTCCTTTGCCAACATCCTTCATTTCTTTATAGCGTTTTTAGTTTCTGACCTATAGCATTTTTCTTCTGTCTGAATACCTTCTTTTAACATTTCTTAAAACGGAAGTCTGTTGGTGATGAATTCCCTCAGTTTCTGTTTGTATGAGAATGTCTTCATTTTTCCATCGCTTTTGAAGGATATTACTGAGCACAGAATTTTAGAGTGGAGTTATTTTCTTTCCACACTTTAAATTTCATTCCCTTCTTCATGCTTACATAGTTATTAAAGAGAAGCAACTGAATTCCTCATACTTGTTCCTCTTTATGTAAGGTTAGTTTGGTTCCCTCCTACCCCACTTTCTAACTTCTTTCAAGATTTTCCTTTTTGTGTTTGGTTTTATGCACCTTGAATCTGATAAGTACAGGTGGAGTTTTCTGGTATTTATCCTTCTTGGGATTCTCTGAACTTTCCAAATCTGTGGTTTGTTGTATGTCATTGATTTTGGAATGTTCTCAGGAATCATTACTCAAATATCTCTTCTGCTCTGTTCTCTTTCTTCTCCTTGTGGCATTCCCATCTCTTTATAATACCTTTTGAAATTCTTTCACAATTCTCAGATGTTCCATTCCATATTTTTTTCTCATTTTTATTTTGGTTTGGGAAGTTTCTATTGCTCTACCTATAACTCACTGATTCATTCCTCAGACATGTCAAGTCTACTGATGTGCCAATGAAAGGCATAGTTTGTTTGTGTCACAGGTTTTTGTTTTTTTTTTTTATTTATAGCATTCCCCATTGATATGTACTTAGACTTTCCATCTCTCTGCCTCCATTACTCATTTGTTCTTGCACGTTGTCTAATTTTTTTCCATTGGAGCTCTTAACATATTAATCATTGTTATTTTAATTCCCTACCTGATAATTTCAACAACTATGTTTTATCTGCATATGGTTCTGATGCTCATTTTGTGTCTTATTTTTTCTTGCCTTTTGGAATGAGTCATAATTTTTGGTTAAAAGCCAGGAGTGTTTTATTGGTCAAGAGTAACTGGGTCCATTGGCTTTTAGTCACAGGGTTTATGTTAACCTGGCTAGCAGTTAGGGTGTGCTTAGTATTTGCTGTAACTATAGGTACCAAGGCTTCAGATTCCTCTGGTGTCCTTGTTTCTGTCCCTCCTCATGACTGTGACCTTCCTTAAATATTATTTCTTAGAGAGAGTCTGCATCTTTTGATCTCTCAGCTGAAATCTACAATTATTATCCAAGAGCCCTCTGGTGCGGTGACAAGTTGTGTAGAAGAGAAAATACTCCATATTTTTGTGATTAAATACCAACCTTTTAGCATCAGTGTTTCTTCGTGGTATAGCTTTTTCCCTCTTTCACAGGAAGGAAGGCTAGCATGGAATGAAGAGGGAAAAGTACTCTTCTCCCAGGTAGAAATAGGCTTTGTAAAGTATTTTGTCCTGGATGGTAGTTCTTTTTTAATGGAGATTGCTCCGGCAGCATTTCTTTTTTATTCATTTTTTATTTAAGGAGTTATAAATTTACAGAAAAATCATGCATAAAATACAAGATTCCCATACATCATCTCACCAACAATCCGTTACATTGGTGTGGAACATTTGGAACATTTGTTCCCATTGATGACAGCCTTATATATATATATATATATATATATATACACACATATATATATATATATATATACACACATACATACATATATATATATATATATATATATATATATAATTGCACTTTGTTTTCTAACAGCAGTAGCCAGCATTTATTGAGAGATTACATGTCCTAGGCACTGTGGTAAGCAATTGACATGGATTGCCACATTTAAAACACGTAATACACAGGCCTGTGAAATATGTATGTATTATTATTATTTTAATTAGATAATTTATAAGTTTACAGAAAAATCAAGTAAAATATACAGTGTTCTCATATACACCCATACTATTGACACTGCATTAGTATAGTACCTTTGTTACAATTGAAAGAATATTAAAATAGCATTGTTAACTATAGCCCATAGATTACATTAGTTGTATTTTTCCTATATTCCCCTCTGTTATTAACACCTTTTATTTGTGTCATATATTTGTTATAATTCATGAATGAACATTCTTATACTTGTACTATTCACCCCAGTCCATCATCCACAACAGGGTTCACTAAGTTATACAGTCCCACATTTAGTCTTCTTTCATTCTAGTACTCTACGTGTCTCAAAACTTCTCCCTTTAACCACATTCACACACATTATTTGGTGCTTTTAATTACATTCACGATAATGTGCTACCATCACCACCATCCATTTCCAAACATTTACAATCAACCTAAATAGAAAATCTGTGCAAATTAAGCATCAACTCCCCATTCTCTACCCCCAAGCTCTCCCATTAATCTATATTCTAGATTCTAACTCTGTGGGTTTGCTTCTCGTAATGAGGTCATATCAGTGAGATCATACAATGTTTTTCCTTTTGTGTCTGACTTATTTCACGCAACATAATTTGCACAAGGTTCATCCATGTGCACATGCATCAGAACTTCATTCCTTTTAAAAACTGAATAGTATTCCATTGTATGTATATATCACATTTTATTTATCCATTCATTCATCAGGCGATGGACACTTGGGGTGCTTCCATCTTTTGGCAGTTGTGAATAATGCTGCTATGTGCATCAGTGTGCAAATATGTGTTTGAGTCTCTGCTTTCAATTCTTCTGGTTATATACCTAGTAGTGGGAGTGCCAGATCATATTGCAATTCTATACTTAGTTCCTGAGGAACTGCCAACTGTCTTCCATAGCAGCTGCACCATTTTATATTCCCACTAACAATTAATGTGTTCATCTTTTTCCACATTTCCTACAACACTTGTAGTTTTCTGTGTTTCTTTTTTAAAAAAATAGTAGCCATTCTACTGGGTGTGAGACTGTGGTTTTGATTTGCATTTCGCTAATAGCTAGTGATGTTGAGCATCTTTTCATGTACTTTTAAGCAATTTACATATCTTCTTTGGAGAAATGTCTATTCAAGACTTTTGCTCATTTTTTAAATTGGGTTGCTTGTGTTTTTATTGTTGAATTGTAGGATTTCTTTATATATTTTGGATATTAAACCCTTACCGGATATGAGGTTTCCAAATATTTTCTTCCGTTGAGTAGGATGTCTTTTCACTTTCATGACAAAATCCTTTGATGCAAAAATGTGTCAATTTTGAGGAGGTCCCATTTATCCGTTTTTTCTTTTGTTGGTTGTGCTTTAGGTGTGAAGTCTAAGAAACCATTGCCCAACACAGGATCCTGAAAATGCTTCCATATAGTTTCTTCCAAGTTTTATAATACTTGCTCTTATATTTAGGTCTTTGATCCATTTTTAATTCATTTTTGTATAGAGTGTGAGATAGGGGTCCACTTTCATTCTTTTGCATGTGGATATCCAGTTCTCCCAACACCATTTGTTGAAGAGATTATTGATTCCCAGTTGAGTGGACTTGGCAGCCTTTTCAAAAATCAATTGGCCATAGATGTGAGGGTCTAATTCTGAACTCTGAATTTGATTGCATTGGTCAATATAATCAATCCTTGTCTGGCAGCATTTCTTAGTGATCACATTCTCCTCCTCTTGCCAGGGCAATGAGGTCATCTTTCCAAGGTCTTCACCATGACAACTGGATGGTCTTCCTGGTAGAAAAAACCACTGATGTGTAGGGGTCACAGTATGACTCTGGACCTAGGAGATTCTTGCTGTCATTCTAGTGCCCACTTACTCTGTAGCATTTTGTCGAAATTCCCAATTGGACACTCCTACCAGCTTATGGCTTCCGTGTCTCCTGCTGCATGTAAACAGGTTTTATTGACTCTCTGGATGAGCCTGTTTTTCCAGATTTTGGTGGAGGACTTTGCCTTGCAAACTCAGTCCTCTGATGGGTATAGAAAAGTTGATTTTCATTTTTTTTCCTTGTTAAGAGGGTAGAAGTGATGGCTAACAAGCTCTTATATATCAGAGCTAGAAAAGGAAGTCCCCTAATTACTTTTTAATAATTAGATGCAATAATTATGAATTATTTGTAGTTATGAATTGTACAGCAAGATATGAGTTTTTATCACATGCCTTAAGTTTTTAAATGATTAATATATATTTTTTGTTCTTCATTAATGCAGTCATTTGTGGCTATGCCTTATCCTCTGAGAACTTCCCTGTTGTATCCCATAAGTTTTGGTATGTTCTGCTTTTATTTTCTTTTATCTTGAAGGGCTATTATATCCCTTGTGATTTTGTCTTTTGGCCTGTTTGTCATTTAAGATCGAATTGCTTAATTTCCTAATATTTATTTATTTATTTATTTAGGTTTTCTTTCTGCTATTTACACCCAGCTTCATACTATTGTGGTCAGAGGAGACATTTTATATGTTTTCAATATTGGTAGTTTGTTGAGACTGTTTCGGGACCTAACATACCCTGGAGAATATTCCATGTGCACTTGAGAAGAAAGTGTATATATTTTTGATATAGATTAATGGATGGCAATATAACATTTTGCTCATTTTTAAGATAATTTCCCATATGTTAAAAGATAATATTGAGGAAACAACAACTTTGAAATAAAATCTTTATTTACTTACTTGTAAGGAGAAAATATTTTCTCGAGTTTGAAGTAATTAAAATTGTATGCTCATGCATGTGTGCACATGTGTTTATGTGGGAGGAGAGAGAGAAAAAAATTCATAAATACATTAAATCTATTTTAAAATTATATATAATTTAGCCATGGTTATTAATTTGATAGTACCATAGTGAATTTAATGGTGGAAAATTTTCTTGAGTTTATTGCATACAACCTACTGAAGCATAAATGTGATATTATCAGTGCTATTTTTATCCTGGTTTAGGCTATCTATTGTTTCTATTATTTCAAAAAATATTAACTAGTTTCCTGTGAAAAACAGCATAGATCCAAAGAAATTAATCCCTTTAAATTATTTTCATGTTTTTCAGTTACTTTCAGCTCTACATACCAAACCTAGTTTTAGAGAATGAAATCCCTGCAGGTCTTCATAGTCTAAATAAAAGAGAGTTCATTGATTTTTTTTTTCTCAATTACATTTTTTCTATCATCTTTACCTTTAAACCTAAAGATGGCAATTACTGAAGTGGTCATCAAAAATCAGTTAGTTCAGAATTCAATTTTGATTTTCCTGTGATACTACAACTTCTCTAATAAAAAAAAAATAGTTGTTTTAGAATATCATTACCAGAATAATGTCAGATGTATCAAGTGACAAAGACAATAACTACTCTCAGTATAACCTGCAAAAATCATTTATTAGACAACATCACATGTCCAGAGCTGTTCTAGGTTCTCCTTTTGTATTAGCTATAGTTCTTTTAATAATTGTGTTACTAAGGATATCTGAGGTTGTGATGCCATAAAATCACCCAAATATCAGAGGCTTAAGAAATAAAGGCTTGTGGTTTCCTCCTTCTACACTTTCCCCAGGGGTGTGTGGGTTGTATTCTCTGTTGTCCTCAGTATTAGTCTCTCAGGAAACAATATCAATGAGAGATATCTATAAATATAAGATTTATAAAAGTGTCTCATGCAATTGTGGGTATGCATGAGTCCAAATTCCATGGGGCACGCAGCAAACTGGCAACTCCAATGAAGATGTTTGATGAACTCCTCAGGAAACGAACTGGCAACTTTGACAAACACTTCAGGAAACGCTTTGTTGGTAAGCCGAAGAAAAAGTGAATGTCCTCTATCTGTCTTCAACTGATTGGATTAAATCCAGCTGACTTCATTCTCTCATTGTGGAAGACATGCCCTTCATTGAGTCATCAGTCACAGCTGCAGCCAACTGACTGATGATTTAATAAACCAGCCTGTTGGTTTATTTACCAGCCACAACCGTCCTTGCAGCAATGGTTAGGCCAGTGCTTGCTTGACCAGACAGCTGGGTACCATCACCTGGCAAAGTTGGCACATGAACCTAAGCATCACATCCTCTCTGGAGCAAATGGAAAGGCCATTATCTGTGACATTGTTTGTCATTATCACAGAAAGGCAGCTTTAGCTGATCTGGTTCAAGCAATTAGATTCCCAAAACAAAGGTATAGATAGCTTTCTGTTCACAACTTATGAGACAGAACCAGTCACCTGCCTCCATCCAAACAGCAGGTGGTGGAGGGAATGTGATGAGACCATGTGCCCAAAGGGCAAGAAGCAAATTGTAATTGGTGGCTGGCATTAATAATTATAGTAATGTTTCCACAAGTTAGTGATCACTTTATAGATTTTTACATGTGTGAAAATGGATGCTCAGAAAAGTTTTGCTCAATATTACACATAATAAATGCCAGTCAAAAAGTAAACTCAGATTTATCTGATTTCAAATTAGGTTTTTTTCACACTAAACTATGCCACCTCACAACTGACATAAAACAAGTCATTTGTGATGTTTGTGACATTCATCTTGAAAATAAAACAACTCAATCATCAATCAAAATTCTGATTCTATTACCTGGACAAAATTTTTTTCAAAACTACCTGTGTTCTCTTTGTTCTACATCTGTAAGGGTGTACAAATAAACATAAATGTTTAATGGTTTTGAGCTATCTACTTAAGATTAATGAACCTTGATTTAATCAGCCCAGTTAACATCTCTAAATGGAAAACCAAGTATAAAAAATATTAAAACCTAATATATATTTTGTTTTCATTGGTTCTTTGAAACTGCTCTAGTTTTCTATGAATATGAAATGTCACGTGATTATACTTTTAATTTTAATTTAAATATATATATTATAATCCAGTATAATTAGTAATATACAGATTATGCTACCAAAACATAAATTTCTGCATTTAAAAATGAATAGATCACAGTTATTTTCAGAATTCTATCTTGGGTTAAAACTTCAGTTCTGCTTTAGACTATACAAGAAGTCTAAGGGATGAAATCTCTGAAGATAAATGAAACTGGAAATATCAATTCCAGCCAACATTATCATTATATCCTTTGGGATCAAAGCACAGAATATATTTAGAACAAGTTATTCAGATAGATAAATGGATGTCACCACGTAAGATGCTGGACTTCCTTCCAGGAATACTTATTGATGCCATTATTTTGGTTGCTTTTTGTACAGAAGACTCTGCATCTGGATGTGCCAATACAAAGTGTCTATTTCTTAAGAGTAATAAATCAGGAAGTTTGTAGCAACAAGTTACACCCTCCAGTGTTATAACAAAACCAGCTTAGTTTTCTCACATGGTGTTCTAGAAGTCTAGAAGAGAGGTAGCTGCTGAATCTGGCAAGTCTGCTCTCTGAGGTCAAGGCCATCATTGTTTTTCCCTGGTGCTTATAAGAAGGCTGCTGTGGCTCCAGCCATCAACTATTCTATTAAAGTTAGGGAGGAAGAGGAAGGACTTCTCTGGCTACTGCTTTATATATATCTATATTTTTTTTCCAGAAAAGTAAAACCTTTCCATAACCACTGTAATGTCTCCTGATTTTCTAACTTGTGGCAGAACAGGGTCACATGACCATTCAACTGAGGCTGAAAAATCAAGTAAAAAGTGATAAATATTAGCTTAGACCAGGCACAACCATTGGAGTGGATCTGGACCCAAAATATCATTCTGTTAGCTAGCAAAAGGGATATGTGGATTTAGTAGACAACTGTCTGCTTCAAGTTGAATGGTGAGGTGATTTGAAGCTTTATATATCCGAGAAAAACACATTATTAAATATAATTCATTCCTGTGAGTGTGAACTCATTTTAAGGAGGACCTTTTGATGAGGTTACTTCAGGTAATGTATGACCCAACTCAATCAGGATGGGTCTTAATCCTATTACTGGAGTCTATTATAAACAGAATGAAATTCAGACAGAAAGAGAAAGCCACAGGAAGCAAGAAGCTGAACATCATTGGAACTGGAAGAATTGGGAAAGACCAAGAGGTGACACCATGTGCCTTGTCATGTGATAAGATAAGGACCAAGAATCACCAGCAGCCACTCCTGAATGCCACAGTCTTTGGGAAGATAGCCTTGCCTTGATAATGCCTTGATTTGGACTTTTTCTCACCCTCAAACCATGAATGAATAAATTCCCATTGTTTAACTTGACCGGTTTCATGGTATTTGCCTGGGCAGCCTTGGAAACTAACACAGATGGCAATTTTCATGTCACAGATTTATGTAGACAACCAGAATACCAATGAATTTACTTTTAAAGAAAAACAAGACCTCAAACAAAAGTTGTATATCATCAATTCTGCCATATTTTATTAGTTAGAAACAAGACACTAAATCTAGAGCATACTCAAGGGGAGAGGTTAGGCAAAAGTCATGCATATCAGGAGAGTTATTTGTGACCAAATTAGAGGCTGCCTACACTGAAAAAAAGTGAAAAAATTTTGTTCAAAAAATATCTTCTTGAAAATCGCATATAGCTTGATGAAAATAATATACTGATATTTGTTATCTTTTACTAGAGCAATTAATCCCCTTGGCAAATGGAGTGATCACTGTTATAATTTTTTCTTATTTCAGGCAATTCTCATGTCATTCTTTTTATTGTGTTTTCTTATGCTTGCTGGGTTTATTAAATGTTTTCTTTTCTACCATTTTTAATGTTCTGCATCCTATTTCTATCCAAGTAGTGGTTATTAAAAATTTTGCCAAATCTATTTAAATTTTCATTATTATAATTGATCATACAGCAATTACTGCATAGCCCCAAACAAGATACACCCTTCTATTTCTTTCACATTCCATCACCCCATCCACAATTCAAAATCTGGGTGAAGTGATTTAAGAGTTTTGAGCCTAATTCTTATTTTTATTATGTTTCAGGCACTGTCTATATTCTATTTTAGAATGCTTTTCCTTCAAATTATATGAAAATTCACATATTTTGATATAATTAGATACATTTTGTAATTATTTGAATAATTTTTGTTCTTCCCATCAGACGGTAGGCTTCATGTGGGTAAGAACTGTTACCTTTCTTTGTTCACTGTTACATCCTTAGCACCTGTTACAAGTGCCTGGTTGTGAGAAAATGTTCACAAATAATTTTGGAATAAATACATGAATTTTGATTATTATAAAAAATCTAAGCCACTTTACAGTCATAAATAGAAAATGACTTATTTCAAGGAATTTGGAAAATTCCACCACCAGATGCTTGAAAAACACATCAATTTTTCACAGCACAGCAGAATTCACTTCCATTAGGGTGGAAATAGAGTCAAAACATGGATAGAGATATACTATCACTACCTTATTTTATACAAAACAACAAATATATGGATTATTCAAGGGATTTGAATTACCATAAAAGAAAAGTACACAATTTATTTTTTCTTCTACTAATTGTTCTTCTTTATGTCTAATTTAGAATTACTCCTGGGGCAATTTTAGTTCATTCTTTTTCTTATTCTCTTTTTCAATAGGGGGTAATTACTCATTCTTTATTATAAGTGTGGTATACATGTATATTATTATTGCCATTGTACATAAAATATTACCAAAATAGAGTGTAAATTGTTACTTTTCTTCATAATATGCATTGTATAGGCTCTCAAATAATTGTTTTTATTTTTATCTTTCACACATAACTAAATTATTCAAATATGAGGCCTAAAGCAGGATCAAAGACTTAATTTTTTCCATGTGATTTTATATTATTTTTGTAGTGATGGAATCATTTAGATGCAATGTTACTTAAAGGCTGTACATAAAGTTCCTTAATCACTCATCATCTCACACTCAATCACTCATTCATTAATAAATTTGCAAATTAATAGTTTCTTCTGGAAATATGTATTGAATTCTTTCTAGGTGTCAGATGAAGAAATGGTTAGTGCACAGGCTCTGGTGTGAATTACTGAGTTTTTTAGGAAAGCTAGATGTCTAAACTTTAACGTGAATACCAGACAGCTCCAAGATCAATGCATGGCTATTACTTGCTTACATGAGAGGAGAAGATCATTCTCTCTTATGGAGTCAAATTAGAATAATGTTCAGGTTAAGAGATATTTAAGTTAAAACATATAGGAAAAGGTCATTCAGCATGCGGCAAAGTGATACGGAAAACACTTAAGGCATAGAAAAATATGCATGACATATTTATGTAACATCAGCAGGACATATGAGAGGATGAATGAAAATTAAATTGTAGTGCATGAGTAAAATGAATTATAAGCATGATTTGTGAAATATTTATGAGTGAGGGTATAGAAATTTTAGAAGTCTTACTATATTTGGACTTTGTCCTGTATGGACTTGGAGGACGTAAATTTGCTTATTTGCTTTTTAATAGTTAAGGTGAATATATGAGTTGCCTGTTGCCACTGTGACAGATGACCTAAACTTAGTGACTTAAGAGAACCGAAGTTTTCTCTTACATTTCTGGAAGTCCAAAGTCTAAACCTGGTGTTGGCAGGGTTGCCTCCCTTCAGTGAACTTCAGGGAAGTTCCATTTCCTTTGTCCTTTCCAGCGTCAACAGGCCACCTGTATTCCATGGTTTGTTGCTGTTTCCTCCTCCTTCAAATTGCATTACACTCTAACCTCTGCTTCCGTTGTCACTTCCCCTTTTTTCTCTAGTCAAATCTCTCTCTACTCTCCTCTTATAAGAACATTTGTGATTGCTTTGGGCCCTCCAGATAATCCTATCCAGGATAATCTCCCCAACTCAAGATCCTTAACTTAATCAGCTCTGCAAAGTTCATTTTGAATAGTAAAGAAAAATATTCCCAGATTTGGAAGATAAGGACATGAACGTTACTCAATCTACAAGCCTGACCACTGGCCTGCAAAGATTCACATTGATCCCACAAACAAAACACGTTAACCTCATCATAACATCCCTGAAAATCTCACTCCATTTCAGAATCTACTCAAAGTCCAAAAGTCATCAAATATCATTGCCTCAAGAATCTCAAACCTCATCATCTAAACCTTCTAAATCAAGTATGGGTGAACTCTGGGTATGATCTATCCTAGGGCAAAATTCCTCTCCTTTTGTGGACCTGTGAAACTACAAAAGAGGTTCTCTTCTCCCAAAGTACAATAGTAGGAAAGTCATAGGATAACAGTTGTTATCATCCAAAAGGGGAACAAAATGGAAGAATGAAGTCATCAACCACAAACAATTTTGAAATCCAACTGGGAAAACTCTGTTAGGTTACAAGACATGGGAGTAATCTTCTGTGGCTCTCAGCTCTGGCCTCTGGGACCTAAGGCTCACTTCTGGGTCCAGGACTCCTCCATCAGGCCCTCAAAGATGTGCTCTGGGCCCATTGCTCCATTTTTCCTTTTTTTTTTTTTTTTTTGTGAAGGGTAGCATGTGTTTGCAACTGCATAGCTTTATCAACCTGTTTCCTATCTGTAGAATTTTGGGAATCCATCAGCATTCTATGATTTTGTCTTCTCTCTGTCTTTTTCAGTCCTACCTGGTAATATTTCTGCTGGCAGAACATCCTCAAGAACTTTGTGAGTCTTCTGTATATGTCTCAGGGATTCATTCCATTAGATAAGAGATTCCTCCATAGATTTTCCTTAGATACTCCATACTCTATTTTTGGCTTCTGATTAGATGTCTAAGGGAACCTGTGCTGGTTTGGATGTATTATGTCCCCCCAAATGCCATGTTCTTGATGCAATATTGTGGGGGCAGACATATTAGTGTTGACTGGGTTGGAATCCTTTGACTGAGTGTTTCCATGGAGATGTGAGTCCATCAATTGTGAGTGAAATGTTTGATTGAATTATTTCCATGGAGATATGGATCCCGCCCATTCAGGGTGGGTCTTGATTTAATCCCTGGAGTCCTATAAAAGAGCTCACAAATGAAAGGACCTCAGAAAGCTAAGAGTGACATTTTGGAGAGAAGCTGAGAGAAACATTTTGGAGACAACTGCTGAAAGCAGACTTTTGCTGACACTTTGGAAATGCTAGCCCAGAGTTTGCTCTGGAGGAGCTAAGAGAGGACAAAAGGCCCCAAGAGCAGCAGTTTGAAGAATGCGCAGGAGCTGAGAGAGGAGCTGGAACACAACCTGGGATCAGCAGACACCAGCCATGTGCCTTCCCAGCTAACAGAGGTTTTCCGGACACCATTGACCCTCCTTCGGTGAAGGTATACCTATGTTGAAGCCTTAATTTGGGCATTTTCATGGCCTTCAGACTGTAAATTTGTAATCAAATAAATCCCCTTTATAAAAGCCAATCCATTTCTTGTATTTTGCATACTGACAGCATTGGCAAGCCAGAACAGGGCCCGTGAGTCACAAGCCAAATATCTTCAAAAAGCCCTCTGTGTGACTGAGGACAGTGATCTTTTGTTCTTTCCAAGGTGCTAGCAAAAGGTTGCTTTGTCTCTAAGGCCAACTTTCCTAACAGTGAATTTCTTAATTTTAATATCTTTTGCAATCTGGCTAGACTGAGAATTTCCCAAATAATCAAGTAATGGTTTATTTTAGCTTCGCAGGTTTCCCTCAATCTATCTTTCCTCATGCATTTTACTATAAGAAGCAAGAAAAATCTATGCTGCATCTTCAACACTTTGCTAGGAAATCTTGTCAGCTAAATACTCAAGTTAATTGTTAAAGGTTCTGTTTTCCATATAACAATAAGACCCAATTCAGCTAAGACCCAGTCATTTTATAATAACAAACCTTTTCTCCAATTTCCAAAAACATACTCCTCTTTTCCTTCTGAAATGTAACCAGCAATGATTTTGACATCCTCATTTCTACCAGTGGTCTGTTTATGCTGATTTATCTATTCTTTAAGATTATACAGCTTTGCTGTAGCATGCTCTTTCTTCTTTCTGTGCCCTCACAGGCAGTCTTTAACATGTATATTCCCACTAATCATCTATTTGAGGCAATCTAGGCTTTTTTTTCTCTCATGCTTTTCAAAATTCTTCCAGACTCTACCCATTACACAATCCCAAACCTACTTCTACATTTTTAGGTATTTGTTCTAGCAGTACCTCACTTCCAGGCACTAGAATATGTATTTTCTTGTAGATAGATTTCACTCTGTCTCTTATAAGGACACTTGTGATTACATTGAGCCCACCCAAATAATCCAAAATACTCTATCCATCTCCAGATCCTTAACATGATCCCATCTGCAAAGTTCATTTTGCTATATAAGGTTAGATATTCACAGATTCTGAGGATTAGGTTATGAACATCTGTGGGAGGGGATTATAATTCCACCACAGTGAGGAAAGAGCAGATTCAATATCAAGAATGACAACTTTGCTTATAAAGCAGAGAGGAAGCTGGAATTCAAAGGAAGTGGTACAGGGATATATTAAGATGATATTGCAAATGTCTGGAAGAGAGAGAATATATTCTTCAACTAAATCTGTGCCTCTGGTGACAGACTAGTAAGAATGAGTATGACCCCTATTAGGAACTACTTATCTGTTGAGTCTTCAAAGTGTGGTGAAGTAACAAATGTATGGGTGATAAAAGAGGAAGAGTAAAAGATGGCATTGAAATTTTTAGCTTTGGATATTGAACGAGTCATTACCCTTTACTTAGTAGCTAGATCTTTGATATATTATAAAATACCAAGAAATTAAAAAAAAAAAACTGCTATTAAAATGACCATATTACTGTGATATCAAATACAGGTTATTCAAACAGAGCAGGAAAAAAGGATTATTGTCTAAAATATGGTCTCAGGGCTAAAAATGACCCAAGGAAATTCACCCACATGCCTGCAATTCCTTCCCGGATTTTTTTTTTTTTTTTTTTTTTTTTACCTGTGTTCACTTATGTTGCTGAAATATTTTAATATTCTAGGAAGTGATGCTTTGTTGCTGAGGTATCTGAATATTCTAGTTAGTTATGCTTTATCATGAGGCATACCCCTTGTTATTTTCATGTACATGTAAATATGTATACATCCATGAATATTATTAAATAAATTTAGATTTGAAATCCTTTATCTTCCCTAAAATTTGCCTCGCAGATTGTGTGTAAGGTTCTGTGGGCTTAATCTTAATGCATCACCAATGCTGACGTAGTGGAGAGCAAGTACAGAAGGATCTTGGCTCCAGCATGCAGGATTGTTCACATATAATAAGGGGCTTGTGAACATTGGTTGGACACTGGGTCAGCGAAGATGAAGATCTTATATTACTGGAACCGAGGTAATCAAACTGCATTTGAAGTTCCAAATGTACAGGCACACCTTTACAGCCACTTTTGGCAACTTTTCTCATTGTTGGTTACAGTCAGCAATACATAAGAGAAGATGCTATTACTTTTATCTCAATGTTGTTTAACTGCTGAATGTGAAACGTGGTTGGCTAAGTGATATTAGCTGGCTGAAAGGGAGGGAGCTGTGAGCAATCTTCCATTATTGAGAGGGATATGACTTTATTATTTTTGCCTAAACTTACTCTTGTACTTTTAGTTTGTGGTATCACTTTTTCTATTTCTGAAGTTCTCCTGTCATGTACATAGTCAATAAAATCTCTTAAAATTGTGCTTATAAAACTGTCTGATTTAATGAGTTTTGAAATTCCCAGGCTACAGCCCTAGATTTCCAAAGAGAATGAAACAACATTGGTTTGATGCATACATTTAATGTGTATATCTATGTTCGGTGTATATAGATTTTGAAAATCTTTTTTAAAGATCACAGTTTTTGCTAGGACTCCTAATTTCTCTCTGTTCTTGGTAACATCTTGTTGAATAAAGTTCTCTTGAATCCAAACCCACAAATGCGAGCCTCATTTGAGTGTTGCAATAAAAAAAAATAGGAAACTGTATTCTGTTCTTTATATCATATTAGTTGTGGAGAACAGTAAATACAATTACATGAACCCTTCAAGGACTAATCTTCCATAGGCCCTGGTATTCATTATTCTTGGGGCAACATTAAAAAAGAATATTTTTTGATGTTAGCAGATGCCTCAGAAAGAACAAGACTTCCACAACAAATATCTGATGCAGCATAGTAAAAGTATTCTTGTAACAAAGTATCATGGGCTTAACAACAGAAATATGTGTGTATATGTAAGGTCTTATGATTCAGGAGGGTAGAAGTTCAGAATCAAGTGTCAGCAGGGCTATGCTTGCTCTTAAAGGGGAGGATCCCTTCCATGCCTCTGGATTTTGGTGGGTGACCAGAAATCCATTGAATCCCCCAGGCTTGGGTCAGCATAACTCATCTCTCTGTTGCCATCACATGGACAGCTCTCTCTGCCTCTGTATCTCTTACTGACTGCATCCAAATTTCCCTGTTGTGGGATACCATATCAGATGATGGGCTCTCCTTCATCCAGTCTGTCTGTCTCTGTATTTCCCCGACTCCTCCATATTACGCTCCCGGTGGATCCCTTAATCTCCACTGTGTTTTGTCATCAGAGCATCTTAGAAATGTCTTATACTTCTTCAATCACATTTATCATATGATACAAGTACTCACTTTGTGATCACATTTTAAAGTAAAAAATATTATAATTCCAGTATGGAATATACACAAATACAGCACATGTATAATCCAAGTGGTAAGGCAATATCTGGCAATTAAATACTGCAGTCAGCAAAAATGTCTTTGAAAGCTCAACGAACATCAATACCAGTAGTATGCTGTGGCGCCATTGTCCATTTGTTTAAACAACAAATAGTTATCAGGTTGTTACTCTCCTTAGATTACAGATGAGATTTTACATCACTATTATTATTATTATTATTTTTTATTTTGAGAAACACTGCAACTCTTAGGAAAACTTCTATTTTAATGAGTTATATGAACCCAGCTTCCAAAGATTCAAGAGAAAGGCATACTGGAGCCAAGAGCTATAATTAACTGCATGCTTATTTGCTAAAATAAATGTGCAATTCTCACTTCTTTCCCTGAATGGAGTCACTGGGACTACTATCATTAGACTGCCATTAGAGTACTATCATTATAGAAATAATAAGAAACAAGCTCTGGAATCTGCTTTTCTCTTCAATTTAGGGGTAATTTGGTAAAAGAAGCAGAAGTGTTATGGTTATTTTTGGATGCACTCCATTATATATATAGAGAGAGAGAGTGATAGATGCCTACATATATATATATATATTTGTTATATATATATATATATATATATATATATATATATATATATATAAACAAATATGGCATCTGATCATTTTGAATAGTGGCTTCAGGTAAAAATAATAATTTGAATTTGATTAATACAGCTTATTAGATTATACTCTTGATTTTGATTGCATATTCAGTTATGGTGAAGGAGAAAGGGGTCAAAAGCTCCTGTTATTAAAAACTATTTTTCTTTTACATCAGTGAAACTTTGACCATTTTTACAGCCAAATGCTGATTTTCCGACAGTGCACCGTCTCACATGCTGCTGGTCCTTAGACCGCTCTCCTTTGTCCTTCTCACTGCTCATGCTACATGCATTTTCTTGGATTTCTCTGGAACTAAGTGTTTTACAATGCCAAGTCATTTTACCCTATTACCATAGTACCAGTCTATGTTACATGACTACTCAGGAATGAATCGTGGGCACATCAAAATGTGCAAATCTTTATTTTTCGCCACCTATTTAGCTGGGAACCCTAATGGATCAAGCAACATGAATAAAGAATAACTAAAATGGACCCCAAAACAACAGAACTGATCATACCAATATAAATATTTGTATGTGTACATTTTTAACAAAAATCAATAAATCTTAAAATGAGCTCCCCATTTTTCTTGCTCAGTTGCTATGTCTCTATGCCTTATTGTTTCACACTTCAAAAAGAAGGAAATCATCAAATTTTTCAAATGTTTCTGGGAAGCCATTACGATGATAACTAAATATTGGATTTGGCAGCTTGGAAGTTTATTGGTGGCCTTGAAAACAGGGTCTTAATGTCATTGTGGAAGGAAAGTGAGATGCATGTGACTTAAAAACAGAATTGGAGATACAGAAGTGGAAATAGCAAACACATTCAATAGTTTGAGTAATTTTACTGTTCAAGAGGATCCAGGAATAAGAAGCTAGCTGTAAAACACGGAAATTCAATAGAGGATTTTTCTTTAAGATTGTAACTATTACAGCATATTATTATGCTGATTGAAAAGAGAAAGCAGGAAGGGAAATAAAAGAAATTAGACTGTCGAGAGACACGTTAAATGTAGAGGAATGCAATTCAGTGAATATTTAGAGATGTTAGACTTGGGTGCCAGAAAGGGTCATCTTATGAAAGAAGAGGAAAGACAAAGGATATGAGTTCAGACAAAGGAACTTTAGAAGATTGTTTGGGGAAGATGAAGATAAGCAAGGAAGTGAGAAATGGACAAGAAACTAGAAAAAATGGTTTATATGAATGGATTAGAAACTACAATGGAATTGAATCCTTAATGGGATGGATATACTAGAGGAAGAGGTAAGGAAGCAGATATTGATATTTTAAAAGTGACTGATGCATTAGAAATTCCTAAGTCAAGAGCAGAGTAGAGAAGTGAGGCTATGGATGGACTGTGAATAAAGGACAGCAAGAGGAGTAAAGTAGGGAAAGATAATGATTGATACTTCTAAACATCCATTACTGAAGGAGAATGACCTTAATAATTGCTTCAAAGAAGTACTTTGTTTTTAACGAGGGTTAGGAAGATGCAAGGCAGAACAAGGAGGACGACTGCCCCACTTCTAGACAAAGTTGGTTTTGGGGAACAGCTGTAAATGTAATACTCTCTTAAAAGAGACTTAAAGGAAGCAGAGCAGTAGGGAGAAAGGAAACCTTGTGGCTAAAGATGGAGCAGATTGTTTTGATAACATACTGGAATTTCATGGGGGTCATAAGAGGTTGGAGATTGAACCAGAATAATAACCGTAAAGAGCCAGTGGTGAAATAAGTCTGGACAATAAAGGAGAAACTTGGGAGGACTGTCTTTGTAGAGCTTGAGGTGATCAGAAACACATTTTGTGGTGATGTTTGTTAGTTCTGATGTTTTCCTGGAAGAAGTGAATAATTGATAATAGCCTAATTATTGGGATGTATCTGTTTGCCAGTTTATAGTGACAGGACTGGCATCAGAGGGGGTTGGAGATTCATTTCCTCTATCTTTTTGATCACCTCTTTACAGATGGCAAGGAAATATTTCTGACCCTTCTTGGTCTGAAATGAGGAAACAGGACACACATTTGAATATCCCTGAGTGGTCCACTTGTAGTGCCCCCACTGGATGTGGGATGGGAGGCTGGCACCCCTTCCTGCTCCCCGCTCCCACCCCCATATCACCTCCTTCCCAGAGACTGTGAGATTCACAGTACAATAGCATCTTTACCCAAAAAAATTCCCTTCAGAATTCCTTGATTCCTATCAACCTGACATTTTTAATATTCTCACCCATTGCTGGTATATTCCAAAGTCACCTACCATGTTAAATATAAATAAATAAATAAATAAATAATAAATAAATAAATAAAACAAAAGTAACTAAAAAAGCCACAAAACAGCTTTTGAATTCTGCATATGGTCTAGCATATGTCTTTTCATACGTGATATCTATTATATCTCCATGTCTTGGCTAAACGTTAATTTTAGGTTGCCTTTGATCTTTTCTTTTTCATTATTAAGATAGACATTAATAACAGCGACACTCAATTGGGATTCTAAATTGCTCATGTAGAATACAGTGCTGTGCCAGTTTATCAAGTCCTATTGGGGCAAGATGAGGATAGTGTAAATAAAAGGTGCAAAAGCTAAGCCAAAAATAGTGATGAATCAGAGTCAGGTTGAAGAAGATAAGATTTGGAGGTTAAAGTTGCCAGAGACAGTCCATACAATTGTCTATTTCCAAGATTCTGGCTCCCTTCAGAGCATTGGATCCACAGAAATAACTTAATGTTTCTTGCTCACTGATTCCTATCTTCTGTGTTAGTTTTAACCTTTAAAAAGCACCAGCTTTAAAATAACTTGGTAATTATTTCTTTTCTTTTCCTCCTGATTTTCAGGATTTTAATTTTTAGATTATAATACTTGTTTTCAATTTTCCATATGTTCTACCTATTCATTTAAAATGTTTCATTTCATGAGTATGGGAAACTATAATATTTTATATATGTGACTTTTACTTTTTCTTAATTTTATTTCTATATATGATTCATTTATTTTAAATTCTATCCATTTTATTTCTATTTTTACTGTTACCCTTTACTTTTATTGGATTCTTTCCTTAACTTCTATTTTATATCCTTACCCGTTGGGTATTTCTTGCTTCATGCTTATTTTTATTACCATTTTAAAACTCCACTCTGTTTGCATTTAACTTTATATTAAAAAATCAGTTTCATTGCTTTTAACATTTTTGTATGTGGTTTAAATCTTTGGGCAGGTAAACCCTATGAGCCTCTACTGTATATAATGCTGAGGGAAAATACAGACACTTCCCTTTCTGGTATAAGTGGTAAGAGGTTGACAGAAAGAAAGAACCCTCTGTTGCCTGTTTAGTATTCTATAATTTCCTATAAGCAATAATAATATCTGCCTCTCATCTGCACTTATTTGTAGACTTCATTTATGGAGTTTAGAAAAAGCTCCTTATAGCAGGGCATTTCTGGAACTGTGTAATATACAATATTTGAAGCAACTTTTAATATCTTACAAAATTATGAGTTGAATTCTAGATTTTGAGAGATGTCCTTTCACCAAACAGCTATTTGCATTCAGAGTGGCACATTTAAAAATCTGAGTCTTGTTCTGAAAACCATGAAGTAGTCTCATGACATTTTTATCTTACTTTTGCTTAGTTAACCCTCAAGAGAGGGTGTGTTGAACTAATAATCCATTTAGAGCCATTTTGACAAAGAGAGATTTTAGATTGCTTAGACTGCTGCTCATTGATCCACATCTGCTGAAAAAATGTATCGAGAAGCCAGAATGGAGCCATCAAATCAGAGCATTTCTGCTTGGGTGTATTGTGAATTCTCATCTTTGTCATTGGAAGCTTTGTCATCATTTTTCTAGGTCCATGCTTCTACTGACAGATACTTTCCTAACAAGATCATAAAATCCCTTGCTCTCTATCTGTTCACTCTTCCCTTCTGATAAAAACCTGTCTATGGGTGAACTCAGCTATCCTATTTTTCCATGCTTTGCATGCAGATGACAGAGAGATGCAAACTGATGACAGACATTCACGAACATTACAGATTTGCTCTACTTCAAATCCATGATGAATATCTTAATGCCTGGCAATACAATGAGTTTCCTCATCAACATAATTTGTCACTCTCCACAATGACCCTTTTACTCTTTCTAATCTTCCACTCCATTTAACCTTTTTCTCTCTTTAACTTTTAAAATAAAGGAAGCATTCCTTTTTCTATCTAGGAGAAATCATCTCACCAACATTTACATATGGATTATTCTTTCTCTTGTTTTTCCTCCACTTCTCAACATGGTCAGCTCCGCTGGTGTTAAAACATACTCTTATTGAAAACAAACAAACAAACAAACATTCCATTTGTCTGTTTATCTCCTATACAACAAAAAAAAAGACCCTATTTATAAAATGACTATTTTCTTATCTTCACTCACTTTTTTGGTCCACAATGACTCCTGCTCCCATCAATTTATTGAATAAGAATGTTTTTTAAGTCACCAATCACCAGGGCTGGTCTTTAACAATTAGGGACTATTCTGTCCATATTAGATTAGCTGATAAAATATCAAAAATAATTCTGTCCCGAGCCCCCTCTCTTATCTCCTTCCACTCTTGCCTGTCAGCCCCAACTTTACATTGTATATCATCCACAACCTTTCCAAGCATCAGCAGGTAAAAGATTGTAAGAGGGATCCTTCAGGACCCTGCTTTAGCTTTACTGCCAGGTTGAGATCATCCATTGTCCATACTATCTGTTAGTCATTTTGAGTATCTCCTCTGTCAATTACCTTTATTTAATAAATGCAAAGGACATTTTTCAATCTTTGTCTTCATTTGCCAGGGTGCTATAGCAAATTCCACTCAATAGTTGGCTTAAACTATGGGAATTTAATGTCTCATAGTTTCAGAGGCTCAAAGGCTTGCTTCCTCCTGAGATTGGTAATGTTCTGTTGCTGACTTGCCACATCCTTGGTGTTCCTTGGCTCACATCTTTGGGTCACATCAGTTGGGGATGTCTTCTTCTTTCTCTTCTAGTTCCCACTGACTTCCAGCTTCTGGCTCCTCCCTGTTGCCTTCTCTGGTTCTGGCTTCAGGTATCTTTCTCTTTATAAGGCCTCCAGTAATACATAATTGGGTGACACCTTAACTTAAAATAATACCTTCAAGATTTTCTGTTTACAATGTGTTCATACCCACAAGAACATGGATTTTAGATTAATCTCACCTTCTCAGACAAATCCTGCATGATCAACAGAAGCAAGAAGATAAGAGCGAGTTGAAAGACATCTTCAAGCCTCAAGACATAGAATGTCACTTCCACTGGATTCTATGATCAAAGCAAATAAAGAAGCCCATCAAAATTCAAGGAGCAGGGAAGTGAACCCCACCTCCTAATGGGCAAGGTGAAAAGCTATATTGCAAAGGGGCATTTGTCCATAATACAAATAACTTATTACCATCAATGGTAATTATGTCTGCACTTCTGAAGAATGTGCCCTCAGAACAAAAAAGTCAATGAAAATAACCCCCACCCCCCACCCGTTCTGATAGAAACCTTGTAGAAATGGGCCAGGACCATGACAGTGCCATGATGGGGCAGTACAGGAGAAATCTGATCCTGTATTCCTAAATCACATGGGACAGTCATGGGATTTTTGACTGTTTCAGAGTGTTTACTGCATATGTTGGCCATATTAAGACCAGTAGTAACCCATTGTCTTCACCCTCTTCAAGAGACTGCTGAGCCCTGTAGCCCAATAGCTGTGAAATCACCATTCAAAAGAGGTTATTAGCACTGATCTAATGGATAACATCGACTTCAAGGAAAACTACCTAGAATCAAAGGTTGAAATTGGTAGAGAAGAATGGATATCACTAAGTATTCAGTGAATCCAATAAATGCTATTCTTATCAATGTTAATTGCCCTTTGTTGAGTTGTCAATTTAATCAGTCCATCAGAGTGGATTAGGGGGGACTGGGATAAACTATTTCTGTCTGCTTGTAATTCATCTAGGTAATTCAGACAGTCAAACTTTACACTAAAAACAAAACATGAAAGGATTAACTCCACTGTCAACCATGAAAAATCCCTGTGTTATTGTTGTCGTACTATTCCTCCTATTAACTATTTTATTAATGGAAATGTATGAATGTATTTGAAGTGCTATGCGTTCAAAATCAAAGAGTGAATGTAAATAACTTAACACGTTTATGTTAAATCAATTAAGCAATCCATTGAAAATTTGTTAAGTTGCAAATGGGACAAAGGGAGGTGGCTGCATTAGAAATTATCACATTTTCTCTGATTGCACAGAAGAGATGGACCCTGTGAGAGGGATTCAACAGCAGTTATTTCAATATAGACAATACCCAAGAAGAATTTTTGCTAGGGATGAAATTATTTCAGCAGAAAAGGGCAGGGCATATATACATGAACACAGAAGCTGGGGGCTGGTGAGTCTTAAGTTGTCAGTCACAGAAAAAGTATTGCCTGTGTCAAGAAAGTTGCTATCTGGTGCTTTCTGTTGGACAAGCTCCCATTAAGTCAGCTTTGAACAGAATTCCAGATCACAACCCCACTCATCAGACAAGACTTCTCCTACCCTTTAATTCTCCTCCTTTCTTCATTCCAAAGCATGAAACATACATTGGTCCATCATTGTTTGACAAATATGGAGTTTAAGAAATATATTAATATATTAAAGTTCATTCAGCAGTTCTCAGAAAGAACCAGAAATAAAAGTCAGGTCTTACAATAGCACTGCCTTACACATGAGAAAATTGTATAATAATGATAATAAATCTCTCTTTTATAGAACATTTCTTCACTAAGTGCAGACTGTCATTACAAAAATTATTTGTTCTCTGTAATCATTATCTTAGGAGAAAGTCATTACTTCCACTACTATTACTGATTGAAAAGAAAGGTCAGGTGAATTGTTGAAGGATTGACAGTGGCACTGAAAATAAAAGCAAGGGCTTTTAAAACTAAATTTCAATCATTATGCTTAAAATGAAACATAAAACTCTAAATGAAAAAAAAAAAAAAAAACCTGGATTTTTATACTGAATGGTCCTTCAAGGAGATAGGGAATGAATGGCCTGGCCACTAATTAAAGAATATCCTTTTTTTTTTTTTTAACAAAAACTTGAGGCAGTAAAATAAATTAATTTTGAGATTTATAAGAGGAAATTAGGTGCTTCAGCATGGTGCTATAATTGTTAAAATTTACAGTACGTGAGTCACATTTTTCCCATTCTAGATTCAAAAAGCATAACTAGTAACACTAGTATTGACTCAGCTTTGTCTTTATTATCATAAGGTCACTCTGAGGAAGAAAGGGGACCTTCACATGTGTTGTCCAAGTCACCTCCAACCAATATAAACCCAATAAAAGTAGTCACCCTTAGTTTACAGGATATTAAAACTATCTTATTCCTAACAATTGTATCATAAATACAATTCTTGTATTATTTCATCTTGCCATGATGAAATAATACAAAACTTTAATTAAAAATATGAGCATGGAGTTGAACTTCTCTATATTCTCAGATTTAATTATGAATAAATATTATAAGAATCTCTCAAGTATAATTGCTTTGATATTGCATTTGTCTGTTTAGTAAGAGCCTACCATAGCCATAAACAGGTATGTGCAAAAAAAATGACCTTACAATCTTCAAAATAATCTTACTTTATTCCATTATTTTAAATTAGCTTCAAAATGTAAAGTTAAAAATATGTGAATTTGGAAGAAGTAACTGTCAAAACATGAAGATTTGACCTCACAGTATGGAGCTAAAGCATGGATATGATCTGACTCTTAGCACAAGTTGTCTGACCAAGATGTGGTGAGTTGTTAGATACTTGCTGGTTTGAAACTATTATGGACCCCAGAAGAGCCATGCATTCACCACCACAATCAATATGCGGGTATTTCCATTTCTTCTGCAAGAAAAGAGAAAGAGGAGAAAAAAGAAAAGAAAAGAAAAATGATGAATGAAAAAATTAAAATAAAATAAAATACATTAAACAATTCAGACACCACCACTACCACCAAGATTCCTTTACTCCTCCCGTATACTGCCCCCTCTCCCCATTATAGGCATTTAGCTTTGGTATATTGCCTCTGTTACAATTAGTGGAGGCATATTTCAATGTTACTGAAACGTTCATCTTTTTTATTGCATTTTCTAGCACTTTGTTTCTAAGTGTAGAAAGACAACTGATATTTGAACCTTTGGATATTGTCCTTTTATTCACATCTTTCATACCTTATTAACTTTAACAGTTTGACTTATTCTTTTCCAATTCTTATAACTATTACAGCTTTTTTTTTCTTACTAAACTGTCTTGGACCTGCTGTGTAATGATGAATGGAAGCAGATACAGAGAACATCTTTATCTTGTTAACAATTTGAAAGACAATGCTTTTACATTTCAATATTGATCACAATATTGTTTACTTTGGGATTTTTTGAAGACATCCTTCATCAAGTTAAGAAAGTTTTTTTTCTCTTTGTTGTTAGCTAAGAGCTTTAATCAGGAATGGTATTGAATTTTATCATACAAACTCTGCATCTTCTGAAACGATCAATTACTTTTCCTTCTCCAATCCATTAACAGGCTGTAAAATGTTGATTTATTTTACACAAGTAAATCACCTTGCAATCTTGGAATACTTCAAAATTTTAAAATGTATATAATGCTGGGTTCAGTCTGCTAATATTTTGTTTCGAATTTCATAATTTATTTTTGCCAGTCAATTTTGCCTGGAGCTTTACATTCTTGCATTGTTATCCACTAATTTTTTTTTTTTTTAATTTATATGATTGCAAACATGAAACAATTAGCACTTCATTATTTAAATTTGTAGCTGTGAATCACATTTTTTTCATAAGAGTGAACATAACTCAAACAACTATTTAAATCATGTTATAAATCTATCATATGTAGTCAACCTGGGTTAAAATAGTAGTCATGTTTAAAGGATACCTACTATGAATCTGTTTTAAAGTGAACAATCCACCCTTGATTTATCTAATCTACACAGTTGGGTAGATAAATATATTTTTCTCACAGGAGAGCACACCCTTCTTTAAACTATACATATTTATGCAACATTCTAAAGGAAGTATCTTCCTGTAAGAGATTTTAAGGTTAATAATGATTAAACTCTAATTTTAAAAAAAATTCCATGTCAAAATGAACCAAATTACTACTTCTGAAGATCAGACATATGAGTGAAATTTCAGAAAAATGTACATTTAATTTATGCCAAAAGGCTGTTTTCCATATTAACATATATTTGCATATAAAAGGGCTGCTTTTCATACTGAATCATTCTTAGGCCATGAATATTTTTAATGCTCTGACTATTACGACTCATAACTTTGAGATTTTACCCAAGGTAAGCCAAAATGAGACAAAATCTATTTGTATTACTGTTATTTTCTATTGGATCCAAGCAAGTGTAGTAAAGACTACTTTTATGTTACCAAACCCTTCCTCCAATGCTCCCAATCACAAAGTTAGAACATATTTCCCAGACACCTTTGTATGGAGGATAAAAATATTTCAATGTTATATGGACAAAACTGGCCACCTGGCCCATAATGCTTTCCACACGCTTCTCCACACTCCTTCTCTTCCCTCCAAGCCTGGCCCATGAAAAATTCCCATTTTATCCTTCATTCTACCTGCCCCCTACCTGTTTGTCCACACTTGTTTTATGAAGCAATACTCATTCATAATCGAGCCACAGCATTTGACTTTATTTTAGGAGAATTCTCATTCAGTATTGCATCAAGTGGTTGTTTCATTCCATTCTAGAACTCACATGATCTTACATGCACTAAAAGCCATTCCCACATTTAAAGTAAAATATTCACCTTGATTCTTATATTGTTTTGTACCCTCAAATTTGATGTTTGCTAGGAGTTGAGCAGAAATGGACCACCTATTTTGTTTTTCAGTTTTATCACTGCACTGTTCTTACTAAACAAGACAATGAAGCAAACTGTTCTGCAACCATGACTGATAAAAATACAGTCATAAAATCAGTGAGATGATGAAACACAGGCAATTATTCCTATTGACTTAAATGTAACACTTAAAACTACAAAAGGTTTAGGAAAAACATGTAACATTTTAGGGTCGATGGCTAGGCAAAGAATTCTTAGGCTTGGCACAAACAGCAAAATACATATTGAAAAAATCCTTAATAATTCTAAACTGGACAGGACTTCTGACAAATAGGCATAAACTGACAGTATCCCAGCAAACCAGGATGGATGGTCACCCTAAATAAAAGACAAATAAATTTCATCCAATAAGGCAATGAGTTTTCACCTTATACAGGATTAATAGTCTTCATTGGTAGAGACAGAAGAGACATAATAACATTGGAAAACATCTGTTTTGTAAATTAAGCCTAAAATGTGGTTATCTTGAAAAAGCTATAGTTTTTTCCCCCAGAGAAAGAAGGTAAGACAAGCTTTAGGGGGCTGAGACAGTAATTACATTCTAAATATAACCAAATATTTTAGGTGTCATGTTCTTAAGGAACAACCTCTATGTCACTCCACTAGCTGTTCTGGACTGAGAATAATTTGAGATTTAGTTTTAGATAATGCAGTAAAAATCAGAGAACCAACCTGCTCAATAGTATTAGAGGGAGTTGTTAGTAAATAAAATTTATATGCCTAAAAATTCAAAAGAAAGATTCTAATATGTTAGATGATGTCTTGTTATTCTTATACTTATACTATCAACATGTTAATTGATTAGATCTTAATATCCTTAATTTATCTCCATGGCTATTATAATCTCCATTGTATGTGTCATAAAAATACACATAATCATATAGCAAAATAGAAATGTATTATATTCATGGTATATTGAATATTCCTTCCTGTATTGATTATCCAAATATATAAGAACATATTAAAATAAGCCTGTTTTTTAAAAGCTAAGGGAAGTTTGCTGTAGTGGAAAAGTATAGTGGTCTAGAATTGAAAAAACACTGAGCATTCTCTCAACCTTACCTGTTATGTCTTATTTGACTACTAGCCAGTTATTAAGTGCCATATTGTTGGATTTGATAGATAGGTAAAATAAAATAAGAATGCATAGAAGAGGGGACCAACAATCAGAATAAAATATGAATGGATGAAAAAGGGGACCAATATAGAAAGAGTAATTTATTTGGTCAAGTATATACATTACAAAATTTTAAATGAAACCTGTTACCAATTGTGCCAGTTCGGTGTATCATGTCCCCCAAAATGCCATTATCTTTAATGCAATCTTGTGTGGGCAGACATATCAGTGTTGATTAGATTTTGGAGTCGTTTGGGTGTTCCCACGGAGAAGTGATTCAATCAACTGTGGACAAGACCTTTGCTTGGATAGTTTCCATGGAGATGTTGCTCCACCCATTCAGGGTGGGTCTGAATTAAATTACTGGAGCACTACATAAGCTCAAACAGAAAGAGGGGGCTTGCTACAGCCAAGAGGGTCACTTTGAAGAATGCACTGGGATGGAGAGAGAAGCTTCAGCTTACAGAGACATTTTGGAGACGTCCTTTGAAAGCAGACTTTTGCTTCGGAGAAGCTAAGAGAGGACAAATGCCCCAGGAGCAACTATGAGTGACATTTTTGAGGAACTGCAGCCTAGAGAGGAACATCCTGGGAGAAAACCTTTTTGAAACCAGAACTTGGAGCAGATGCCAGCCAGCCATGTGCCTTCCCAGCTAATAGAGGTTTTCCGGATGCCACTGGCCATCCTCCAGTGAAGGTACCCAATTGCTGATGTGCTACCTTGGACACTTTGTGGCCTTAAGACTGTAACTGTGTAGCCAAATAAACCCCCTTTTATAAAAGCCAATCCATCTCTGGTGTTTTGCATTCTGGCAGCATTAGCAAACTAGAACATCAATAATCATCATTTCATCACTTTATAAGAGAAAGGATATAAGAACATTGAAAAAGTAAAAAGGGCACAATCTCAGAGTGAAAAGGCACATCAGTAAGTACCATTAACTTGACGGTATGACATATGCACCACACAATCACATTAAAAACTATTTTGCTTTGCAATGATGAAAACTTTTCCATGGATCTTTACTTAGGCCTAGATTCTTGGAACAACTGTACCAAACTTTTTTTCTTTCAGTTATCACTTTTGAAAATTTGGAATGATTACATTTTGCCAATTCACATAATTTAGGAGTAATATGTAACATGGTAGAAACAGAATATAAGGCACAGGAAAAGTAAAGTGTTCTGAAAAGTGCGCAAGACTTAAAATTTTAATAATGTGTTCAGTATTAAATAATTCTTTACTTTTTATAAAGAAATGTACCTTAAATATTTTCACTTATTGTTTTGTTTCATT
This sequence comes from Choloepus didactylus, assembly GCF_015220235.1. Classification (NCBI taxonomy): domain Eukaryota; kingdom Metazoa; phylum Chordata; class Mammalia; order Pilosa; family Megalonychidae; genus Choloepus; species Choloepus didactylus. The sequence continues at coordinate 13,763,028 of NC_051323.1, read as the reverse complement.
TTTATGATTTACCATAGTTGTCCATTCACTTTTCCAGGGATTTATACATCAATTTACGTAGATACTTAGCAGTTCTCATGCATCAGGACAGATATAAGTGAAGGTTGTAAGTGTTAGACAGGTGGTTAGATACTTCAAATGCAAATTTTAGCTTTCTGGGAATACTTATATAAATATGTGTCACAGCAATCTGCGGTCATCTATTTACATGATTATTTTACTGTCCATTCATGATAGTTTGTGGGCCAAATAGTATGAAAAACTGAATACATTTAATCATAGCATGTGGGATTTGTTTTGATCCTTTGCTGAGTCCTCTAACAGGTAAATGTTTGTGAGTACATCATTTGGCAGATTACTGCTGTCAACATGGTAACACAAAAATAGGACTTTAAATAGAGCAGCTCCCAGGAGCAGATGGTAGGGCAGAAAGATTTCAAAATCACCCATCATTTTAAATGGGACTTTTGAGGGTGGAATATGGCTGTCCAGGCCACACAGACTACAGTTCCTCCCTTAATAAAGATTCCCAAAGTAAATCTTTCCAATAATGTGAAAATTATTGCCCAAGAGAAGGAAGGAAACAGTTTCGTATCTGAAAGTGCAGGAAAGATTAATGAAGTACATGGTAGGCTATCACTGATTAATTTGCATAAAATGCCTTTGTGACATTTTAATCTCTGTTATGAAACTGTATTTGTTTGCTGCTCTTGAAATCATACAAAATGATGCATAAAATGTGATTCACATAATTTTTAGCCTTATTTTCTTCTTTCTTTCCTTCTTTGTTCCTAGTCACTTTTCTCTTACGTCTGAATAAGATATAACAGTTGTACTATTTATTCCATAATTTATTAGGTTGTAACCAACCCTTCTTTGGAAATGTAGAACTGATGAGCCAAGAAACGGTGAACAAAGACCCAATTCTTCATAGGTTGACTATGTACTGAGAAAAATAGGCAATTACAGCAGTAGGTGTATGTGAATATATTAGGCTATTTTTAGATATTTCACAACTCTATAAAGAGATGCTAGACCAAATAAGATTGCATGCAAATTCTTTGTCCTTATAAATTGATTTACTCTTCTTGATTTGCCAAATTCTGAGAGAGCTACCTCACATTCTCCCACTGTAATTGAGATTTTGTCAAGCTATCCCACCATTTTTTTTTTTTTTTTTTTGGTATTTCTATATTAAATGGATTTGGGCTCATAATCATATCATTTAATTAAATATAAAATGCCCCTTTCTCTATATGTGATATTCAAAATTCCATTCCTTGCTTTTCTGTTTATGTTTTCTTGGAAACTCTTTTTCCATACCTTTATTTTAAAATAGTCTGTGCTTTCTTTTCTCCTTAGTGATTTGATGCTTTACATCCTTCTTGAATTAGCATTTCCTTTTCAAGTTTTAGCAAATAGAAGTACTGGGGAAATATTCACTTTTAGAGGACCAAAATGGCTTCATTTTAGCACACCACGTCTTCATTAACTAGTTTGATCTGGGCAATTTAAGGACTGAAATGACAAATTTTCATTGCTGTACATAGTAAAGTATTGGCAATTGTTGAAATTAGAAGTAGAACAAGAGAAGAAAGGGTAGCTGAAAGCTTGTGAAGAAAATGAGAGAATAGTAAACATAACAAGAGGCTTGAGCCTAATTGTAAGAGTTAAATAGTAATTTCTTATGGTGCAAATGACCAACATTTAATTTCAAATTCTTGCTGTCTTATATTCCTTCCCTTTGCCTCAGTATCTCTTGCTTAAATTTCCTGTACATTCTGTTGTATTTGGGCTCCTTGATGAATGAAAGGATAGAATGCTTTTTAATTGGTCAGATTCCTAGAGAAGGAACCACCTATTCATGATGTACATTTACAGATAAATTGGCAATTCATTACTGAAAGATATTCAGTGTTAAATGTGACCAGAAAACTAAGAAAAATAATTTACATCTAAGAATACCAGATACAGTTTCTCCATATATTTGGAGTGGAGTTTGAGAAGCTCATACTAAAAGTTAGAAGATGGCTTAATCGCAGCTGAGATTCAAATGATGAATATTAATAAATAATATCCCCAAGCATTGTCTTTATAAATCATCCAAATATCTCCCACAGTATGAAAGTTTTTTAAATTATATTTTTTATTGTAGAATATAACATATATACTTTCCAAGTCCAATTTAACAAGTAGTTGAAGAGCAAATTTCAAAGAATGTTATGGGTTATTGTTCCACAGTTTCAATTCTTTCCTTCTAGCTATTCTAAAACCCTAGCAACTAAGAAAAAGAAAATTATATAGAGATTCAGCTTCAGTATTCATAATCCTTTGTTAAATTCCATCTTGTCTATTGCTACCCCTTATTCTAGTTTAATCACTTTCCTAATCTTCAGGGATGTCTAAGCAGTGACCACCTGTGCCAGTTTGAATGTATTATGTCCCCCAGAAAAAGCCATATTCTTCAGTGCAATCTTGTGGGGCAGACAGAATAGTGGGGATTAAGTTGGAATGTTTGGATTAGGTTGTTTGCATAAAGATGTGCCCCACCCAGCTGTGGGAGGTGACTCTGGTGGGATACTCCCACGGAGGTGTGGCCCCACCCATTCGGGGTGGGCCTTGATCAGTGGAGCCATATAAATGAGCTGGCTCAAGGAGAGGAAACGCAGTGCAGCTGTGAGTGATGTTATTTGAAGAGGAGCAAGCTTGCTAGAGAGGAATGTCCTGGGAGAAGCCATTTTGAAACCAGAACTTTGGAGCAGATGCCAGCCATGTGCCTTCCCAGATAACAGAGGTTTTCCAGACGCTATTTGCCATCCTCCAGTGAAGGTACCCGATTATTGATGTGTTACCTTGGACACTTTATGGCCTTAAGACTGTAACTGTATAGCCAAATAAACCCCCTTTTTATAAAAGCCAATCCATCTCTGGTGTTTTGCATTCTGCAGCATTAGCAAACTAAAACACCACCCTAACTTGCTCATGTTGAAAAAGGGTGTCGGCTTTATGCTGAAAGGGGACACATCTGGTTGATGTTCCTGAAGAGGCCATTGCCTCTGGGTTTGGGACTTAGCTGTCATGGGAGTTCTCTGAAGGATTTAAGTTTCTGAAGAATAAACTTACTGAGTGAAACTTTTATGGGGTCACAGATAGGGATCCAGGTATTCTTTGGGGTTTTCGGGACTACTGTTGACTTGGGCCTATCATACAGTATGAAACTTTTAATTCTATCACTCATGGCCCCCTTTCCTTCCTAGAATTTTTGCAATAAATAGGAATTGTATTTCCAGATTTTTTTTTCAAATTATAATTTCTTTCAAGAAGTTCCTTCAAGGATAAAAGGAGTCATTGAGAGGACTTTGGGGTCAACACACCTCAGTTGAATTCCTGACTCCAACATACAATAAATAGCTTTAGCTCTTAGAAGAAGTTATTTAACGTTATTGGGCTTCATTTTCCCTTCTGTAAAATTAACATAATGCAATAATTCAATAATTATTGAGACTAAACAATATCCTCCTTGTGCTGCTGTGTGCTATTTCTTCCTGTCATGAATTCTCTATGCTAAGTTAGTTTCCATTTGGCCTGAGAGGTCATTAAAGATGACAGATATTACCTAACACAATCCAGTACTTCCTTAAACCTTAGCAGTGTTCTGCAGACCAGGCATAGTAGGAGGTGTCATCGTGAGACATTGCCATGGGATGGCATCATCACAATCTTCACAAGAGTCAGGACATCCATGCAAGTCTTTGAGTCAAGATGCACAGATTTATGACACCAAGAACTCCATCTTCAACTAGGGCCTGGTGAAAAGGCTGTTAATGATCTGTACCCACTTGCAGCTCCTGGTTTTCTCCAGGTGGATCCCAGAGGATGAAGCTTCCTGGCTATAAAGCAAAATAGCCATACTTATTGAGAGGCCTGTGGTTTCAGGAGAAAGCCAACTTGGGAGAACTGGAAACTTCAGTTGTGTGTGCGCCATGTAAGTAGGGGGTTACAGCAGCTCCATGGAGGAAAGGAAAAGTGTGGAGAGAAGAAACTCATCTTGGACCAGCCGTGCTGGCAGCAACCCTGCCTTCCAATCTTCACAGATGCATGTGAAATGCAGACACTTTGGCAAGAACCTGTATCCCCACAACCACCAATCCCTGGGCCTGTTCTGCAAGTGCAAAATCCAAGTGCTCTGTAAGTCAGACAGGGATCTGGCTCTGTAAGATATTGCTTTTATATTACCAAGATAGTTTTTGTTGCTAAAAAGGAAATAAGTGAAAAAATTAATTAATAATTAAAACAACTGCAATGTTTGGCATTCTTATCGAACAAAAAAAAAAATTCAAGCATGAGTGGTACCATGTTTATTTTAAAAATTATTATGAAATCCTTGAACGATAAAATACCAACTAAAATCTTAGGGAAGCTATCAATAAGGAAAGGATAAAAGGAATCATTGAGAGGACTTTGGGGTCAACACACCTCAGTTGAATTCCTGACTTGAATATACAGTAAATAGCTTTAGCTCTTAGATGAAGTTGCTCAATGTTATTGGGCTTCATTTTCCCTTCTGTAAAATTAATATATTGTAGGGACCTACCTCATAAACTGATCAGAATTCCTAGTACATAATAAGCACAAATGAAAATACCTTTTATTTCTTTATTATTTGGGCATAGTATAAAATGAGAAAATGTAAGAAAAGCTCTTAGAGAAGTTTGCCTGGCATAGATTGGGTACTCAATGATACTAGTACTGGTTTTATTATATTATTCTTCTTATAATTAATAAGGGGTACAGTAAAGGAGCTACCAGATATAACATAATATATAAAATTAAACATTTTCTGTAAAAAACATTATAACCCCATTTCTGATTTAAAAACAACTACATAAAATGCCTAGGAATAAACCTAGGAGAAAATGTGCAAAATGTTTGTGAGAGCAAATACAAAACTTAACTAGATGATATAAAAATGAATAAGTAAAAGCACGGAATGTCCACAGTTTTAGTGCCCTTATTCTGTGCCAGACTTTTCAGACTCTGAGAGTTGTTTTCAATCTCAGAAATAAGAGGGCTCCTGAGTAATTCACAATTTTGCATTAGCTTTCAAGAAACCCATTGTCCCCACATATCCAAGCAATACCCTCCAACCCAAGGTTTTATCTGTAATAAGCTAGCATTTTCATATCTGTGTAACTGAATAATTTGTCTATATCTCCATTATTTCATAACTTAAGTGTGGAAGAAGCATATAACTTACCGACTTTTTCCTTAAAGCTCCCAAAATATATTACAATATCTTTCTTTTGGAAGTCAGTAGGTACTGGTCTCCTTTTTACTTATTTTGGTTATTTTATTCAGTGACTCTATGATAAAGTTAGTTCTATTTCCTTGGTAGGTAGTCTGTTTCATGGTTAGAATTTTGTAGATATTTTTCACATTTAAGAAAATTTAATAGTACATTTCTAGGGATAATCTAATTTTCATTGATTTGACCCCAAAGCAGATAATACTATCAGAATAGTTACTAAAGTCTTCAGCTCAAGGGACTTATATTTATTGTACCTTTATTATTACTTTTATTTGCAGTTCATACTTCATCAAGAATACCAATTGTATGTGTGTTGAAACTTTCATAGCGCATCTTCTCTATTCTCTTGTCAAATTGTCTCGTATTTATTTCTTTATAATTTCATAATTGACTTTGCTTTCTGGAAGAGAAACATCATTGTTTTTATTTTTCTACAACATCAATTCTAATTTTACTGTTCCAATGTGAATTGCATTTCTTCTAGAAAGCTTTTAGTTCCTTTGAGCATGTGTATTAGGCTTTACCTTTTTCATTTATTTTTTTTCTCCCTTTTACTTCATTGCATTGCATTTTCACTTTTTTATTACTTTTTATGTGAAGTCTCTTTTTTTCTGTTTATTTTTTCTTGTTTTCTTTTTATCAGAGATGTTTATGAACATACTATAGAGCCCATTATTTCTACAAGGTTTGTAACTAAAATATATATTGTCCAGCCCCATCCTACATCCAATTTCAGTTCCCAGGCATTATAACTAATTATTTTGGTATTTAATTCCATATAGAGGAAAACATGGTGGGTTTTTAAAGTTTATTGAATGCTTTTACTTGTATTTATTGGTATGATTATTATTAATATCATTAAAATTAATAATATTATGAATGTGAAGTTTCAGGCATTGGAAAAAATGAGGTTTTCACTATTCTTCTTTTTCTTGTCCCCTCCCAATTTCTTCCATCTGCAATTGTACAGCAGTACAGCTATATATTTTTTTCAGTCAATACTCAAGGTTTACATAATAATGACTATGAATGATACTCAGGGATGAACCATATAACAAACTGTAATTATTTTTACGAGGTCTGCACAAATATTAGTTTCCCATGGAACACAAAATTAATTGTCAATTTTTTTTTTTTGGCTTAGTTTTTAAGCATTTATCAGGAATTTTATAACCCACTCCACCCTGAAGTGGCTACATTGTATGAAAAGTGCACAAATGTCTTTCTGCAGGTTTTCTTTACCTCTCTCCTGTTTGGCATTTCCTATTTTCTTCTTAATTTGCTCCCTTATTTAGATGAGCACCATCTCCAATATCTTCCTGATAAAAGGTGGGAGAGGAAGTAAATTTGTTGAACCATTCCATGTTTGAAAATATATTTTTTCTACCTTCACACTTAATTGTTATTTTTGTTGGGTGAAGAATTGTAGTCTGACTTACTTTTCCTTCACAATGGCAACAACATGTTTTTTTTTCATTTTTTGAGCTTTTGGTATCCATTTAGTAGTTCAAATACATTATAATTTCCCCTTGTTTTTACGTGAACCATTTTATCTTTTTTTTATGAAAGCTCACAATTGCATTGTGTGAGCATATTATCAAACTTTCTGCTAGATATCTGGGAACTTTTAATTTGTGCTCTTTCTTCCTGGAAAATTCCCTTTAACTATTTATTTTCAATTAATAGGCTTTGTTATTTATAGCTACTTTAGGTTTACAGGAAAATTGAGCAAAAAGGATAGGAAACTCCCTGTGCCTCTTCCTAACCACCCCCCCATAGTTTCCCTATCATTATCTTGCATTAATGTGGTTAATTTTTATCGATCATCAATACGGATACATTATTAACTGAAGTTCATAATTTGCATTAGGATTCACTCTTCTGGTTTTACAGTTGTATGGGTTTTGACAAATACTTAAGGTTGTGTATCCACCATTACAGTTTCATACAGAATAGTGTCACTGCCCTAAAACTGCTCTGAGCTCCACCTGCTCATTCCTCCTTCACTTATCCTGAACACCAAGAAGCCATTGACCTTCTTACCATCTCAATAATTTTGGCATTTCCAGAATGTCATATAGTTGGAATCAACAGTGTGCAGCCTGTCTTAATTTCATAAGGCTGCCTAACAAAGTACCACAAGGTGGATGGCTTACAACAACAGGAATATATTGCCCCACAGTCATGGAGGGTGGAAGTCTGAAATGAAGGTGTCAGCAGGAACACACTTCCTTTGCAATCTGGAGGGAAGAGTCTGTTCCATGTCTTTCTCCTGGTTTCTGGTGGTGGCCTCTAGAAATCCATGACATTGTCTGCCTCAATCAACACATGGTGTATAAGGACACCACAATTATAACAAGGGCTCACCCTACTCCAGGATGACCTTGTTCTAAGTTGTTCCTAGTTCCATCTATTGAGCCTATTTCCAAATAACATCACATTCTCAGGAACTGGGGATTAGGATTTCATTATATCTTTTTGGGAGACACAATTCAATTCATAACATAGCTTTTTCAGACTGGCTTCTTTCACTTCTTTCATTTAAGATCTCACCACATCTTTTTGTGGTTTGGTAACTCATTTATTTTTATTACTGAATAACATTCCATTGTATGGATGTACCACAATTTATTTACCCATTCACCTATTGAGAGGCATCTTGGTTGCTTCCAGTTTTTGGCAATTGTGAATAAAGCTGCTATAAAATTTCACACATATGTTACATGTGTATGTGTGTGTGGACTTAAGTATTCAGCTCATTTGGGTAAATACCCAGGAGTGTGATTACTGGAGAGTATGGTAAGTTTATGTTTAATTATGTAGGAAACTGCCCTGTCTTCCAAAGTGGTTGTACCATTTTTCATTCCACCAGCAATGAATGAAAGTTCCCATTGCTCTACATCCTTGTCAACACTTGGCATTGTCAATTTTTTGGATTTTAGCTATTTTAATAGGTACATGGAGGTATTACATTGTTTTAATTTCTGGTTCCCTGATGAAATATGATGAATACTTTTTAACATGCTTATTTTTCATCTGGTTATCTTCTTTGATGTGGTGTCTTTTCATATATTTTGTCAATTTTTAAATTGAGTTGTGGATTTCTTTATTGTTGACTAAGTGTCCTTTTTATATTTTCAATTCATCCTTTATCAGATATGTATTTTCCATATATTTTCTTTCTGTGGATTGGTTTTTATTCTCCTAACAGTGTCTTTCACAAAACAAAATTTAAAAAAAGAATTTTAATGAAGTCCAACTTGTCAATTTTTTCATTCATGAATTGTGTTACCCAATGCATCTAGATTTTCTCCTATGTTTTCTTCTAGGTGTTTTATAGTTTTGTGTTCTACATATTAGGTCTATGGTCCATTACAAGTTAAATTCTGTGAAAAGTATAAGGTCTGTGACAAGATTCTCTCTCTCTTTTTTTTTTTTTTTTTGTATTTGTGTGTCCATTTGTTATAGCAATATTTGTTGAAAAGACTATCCTTTCTCCATTGAATTGCCTTTGCTCCCTTGGTAAAGACAAATCAACTAATTTGTACGGGTCTATTTTTGGGCTCTCTATTCTGTTTCATTGATCTATTCACCTACACTTTTGTTAATGCCACAATGACTTGATTATTGTAGCTCTGTAATAAGTCTTGAAGTTGGGTTAATTATCATCTTCTCACTGATCTTCCCCCTCCATTTCTCTTTCTTTTCTTTTCCTGGAGCTTCTTCCTGATTTGTAGGACTTCCTAGCCTGATGTTCTAATATTCTTTTTTTAAGCCTGTTTCAGTTTTCTTTGTCTTTTCATGATCTCCAAAGAAATTCTTAATTTGTCTTCTAAAATTTTTATTGAATTTTCCATTTCTGTTGACATATTTATAAATTCCAAGAGATGTTTTTATTCTGTAAATATTCCTTTTAAAAAGATTTTACTCTGTTCTTGATTCTCAGATACAAAACATTCAACTGTCTAAGGATAATAGTGGTTAATTTTATTCTTTTACTTTTTCTTCTCTCTGCATAGTGTCTATTCTCTATGAGTTTTTACTTGTTTTGTTTTGTTTGATTTGCTCTTTTTTTTTCCATGTTGGATGCTTCCTTTAAACATGAATTCTGATTTTTTGTTTTGGTGCTTGTATTCGTTAACTATTACCACAATATTTTTGGATGTCTAAGAAATACAAAATCTCAGTAACCTATAGAAATAAACATACATTTTTCACACATGTAAGGGGTTTGAATGATCTAGACCAACTTCACTGGATTGATTCTGTTCAGCTGAACTGAATCATGTATCTAAAGAGTTTGTCATCTTACGAATCTGTGATTCTGCTGTAGGTGGGATAGGGAGATAGCAAGTTCTAGGGCTCTGTGGTGTAGCAGATTTGCTCCATGTGGCATTCATCCCCCAGCAGCCTAGCCTGAACTGTTGTCTCATAATGTTAGAGGGACAAGAACATGTCCCAGTGCACAAGCTCATTTCAAGTCTCTGCCTGTGTCAGAGCAGAGCCAAGGCACAAGTCTGAGCTCAGTGAGAATTGCTGAGCAGGTCAACCTGGCTATGGTGGGAGGGAGCCACAAAGGGTTTTGATACAGGGAGAAGTAAAGAATTCGGGTCATCCTTGACATTGACTGTAGTGTTTAAGTGTAGGTGTCTAAATATCTGAATATGCCCTCTGGGTATGTTAATGGGTCTTACCAATTGTGAGACTTCCTGAACTTGATCTGGCTTTGCCATTTGTTAAGGAATGCATTCTGTCATTGTCTTCTCTCAGCCTGTTTTCACATTTCCTCTAAACAAAAACGAAAACAACAACAAAAATCTCTTGTAATCTTTTACCAAGAAGATAAATATTTGCTGTCAGAATTCTCAGAGTCAAGTTGTGAAAATATCTGACATTCATAGAATGTCAATATAGAGAACGTATAAATTCATGTCCATGTTTTCAGTCAGATACCCCAGCCCTTAACTCTGCCTGGTATTCCCTAGTGAAATCCACCTCTGCAGAATAAGTTGAAAGGTGTCAAGGAGATGGGGGACGGTGGGAATTAGTTGCTTGAAACCATGAAATGCAGGAGGGATTTGTGGATCTCACTGTTTCTGAACACCTTTTAATCAAGTCTTGTTATTTTAGACCTCCCCCTCAGTTTAACCCTAGTTTCGAGGTAAATGGCACTGCCAAAATCTGAGTAATTTGAGGTTGCTTTGTAATAAAGTCTTTTGGCTCTTGGATTTCTCTTTTGCTATCATAGAAATTGCCTTTCTTGCCTCTGTTATGTGAATTACTACAAACCCATCTGAATTCCCTCATCCAATGTGTTGCTGTTAGCTCTTCTTTTATTTTCATTGGGTTCATGAGTTTATGACCTTCACAAAAAATAATTATGTTACCATAACATTAGTGGGATTTTGTGGATTCAGTCCATCATCTTTACTCCTAATTCACCAAAAGTTTTAGTTTTTTACCTTATTAGTCTTGGTCTCCCTTTCTAAAAAGTTATATTTTCATCTAATACATTTGAGTGTGTTAATTAATTTTCTACTATTTACAAAGGTATGCTCTTTCCTCAGATTCCCAGATATTCTTACTCTCCTTTTGTTCTGCAATATTTTCTCCCCCATAGCTCAATATTGTTATTTTCTTTACATTTTCTCAAGATTATTAACCTGTAGACAACATGACTTTTTTCCAGAGTTAGTGTTTTTCATTTTCTTTTTTTTTTAATCATTTTATTGAGATATATTCACATACCACGCAGTCATACAAAACAAATTGTACTTTCGATTGTTTACAGTACCATTACATAGTTGTACATTCATCACCTAAATCAATCCCTGACACCTTCATTAGCACACACACAAAAATAACAAGAATAATAATTAGAGTGAAAAAGAGCAATTGAAGTAAAAAAGAACACTGGGTACCTTTGTCTGTTTGTTTCCTTCCCCTACTTTTCTACACATCCATCCATAAACTAGACAAAGTGGAGTTTGGTCTTTATGGCATTCCCAATCCCATTGTCACCCCTCATAAGCTACATTTTTATACAACTGTCTTCGAGATTTATGGGTTCTGGGTTGTAGTTTGATAGTTTCAAGTATCCAACACCAGCTACCCCAATTCTTTAGAACCTAAAAACGGTTGTCTAAAGTGTGCGTAAGAGTGCCCACCAGAGTGATCTCTCAGCTCGTTTTGGAATCTCTCTGCCACTGAAGCTTATTTCATTTCCTTTCACATCCCCCTTTTGGTCAAGAAGATGTTCTCCGTCCCACGATGCCGGGTCTACATTCCTCCCCGGGAGTCATATTCCACGTTGCCAGGGAGATTCACTCCCCTGGGTGTCTGATCCCACGTAGGGGGGAGGGCAGTGATTTCACCTTTCAAGTTGGCTTAGCCAGAGAGAGAGGGCCACATCTGAGCAACAAAGAGGCATTCAGGAGGAGACTCTTAGGCACAAATATAGGGAGGCCTAGCCTCTCCTTTGCAGCAACCGTCTTCCCAAGGGTAAAACTTATGGTAGAGGGCTCAACCCATCAAACCACCAGTCCCCTATGTCTGTGGTCATGTTAGCAACCATGGAGGTGGGGTAGGCGAATACCCCTGCATTCTCCACAGGCTCCTCAAAGGGGCACTATATCTTTTTTTTTTTTTTCCTTGTTTTTCTTTTTTTTTTTTTTTTTTTAACTTTCCCTTCTTTTTTAAATCAACTGTATGAAAAAAAAAGTTAAAAAGAAAACAAACATACAATAAAAGAACATTTCAAAGAGACCATAACAAGGGAGTAAGAAAAAGACAACTAACCTAAGATAACTGCTTAACTTCCAACATGTTCCTACTTTACCCCAAGAAAGTTACATAATATAGCAACATTTCTGCGAAATTGTTCCTACTATATCCATCAGAAATTAACAGACCATAGTCATTTCTGGGCATCCCCAGAACGTTAAATAGCTTATCTGTTCTTCTTGGATTATTGTTCCCCCTTCCTTAATTGCTCTCTACTGCTAGTTCCCCTACATTCTACATTATAAATCATTTGTTTTACATTTTTCAAAGTTCACATTAGTGGTAGCATATAATATTTCTCTTTTTGTGCCTGGCTTATTTCGCTCAGCATTATGTCTTCAAGGTTCATCCATGTTGTCATATGTTTCACGAGATCGTTCCTTCTTACTGCCGCGTAGTATTCCATCGTGTGTATATACCACATTTTATTTATCCACTCATCTGTTGAAGGACATTTGGGTTGTTTCCATCTCTTGGCAATTGTGAATAATGCTGCTATGAACATTGGCGTGCAGATATCTGTTCGTGTCACTGCTTTCCGATCTTCCGGGTATATACCGAGAAGTGCAATCGCTGGATCGAATGGTAACTCTATATCTAGTTTTCTAAGGAACTGCCAGACTGACTTCCAGAGTGGCTGAACCATTATACAGTCCCACCAACAATGAATAAGAGTTCCAATTTCTCCACATCCCCTCCAGCATTTGTAGTTTCCTGTTTGTTTAATGGCAGCCATTCTAACCGGTGTTAGATGGTATCTCATTGTGGTCTTAATTTGCATCTCTCTAATAGCTAGTGAAGCTGAACATTTTTTCATGTGTTTCTTGGCCATTTGTATTTCCTCTTCAGAGAACTGTCTTTTCATATCTTTTGCCCATTTTATAATTGGGCTGTCTGTACTATTGTCATTGAGTTGTAGGATTTCTTTATATATGCAAGATATCAGTCTTTTGTCAGATACATGGTTTCCAAAAATTTTTTCCCATTGAGTTGGCTGCCTCTTTACCTTTTTGAGAAATTCCTTTGAGGTGCAGAAACTTCTAAGCTTGAGGAGTTCCCATTTATCTATTTTCTCTTTTGTTGCTTGTGCTTTGGGTGTAAAGTCTAGGAAGTGGCTGCCTAATACAAGTCTTGAAGATGTTTTCCTACATTATCTTCTAGGAGTTTTATGGTACTTTCTTTTATATTGAGATCTTTGGTCCATTTTGAGTTAATTTTTGTGTAGGGGGTGAGGTAGGGGTCCTCTTTCATTCTTTTGGATATGGATATCCAACTCTCCCAGCCCCATTTGTTGAAAAGACCATTATGACTCAGTTCAGTGACTTTGGGGGCCTTATCAAAGATCAGTCGGCCATAGATCTGAGGGTCTATCTCTGAATTCTCAATTCGATTCCATTGATCTATATGTCTGTCTTTGTGCCAGTACCATGCTGTTTTGGCAACTGTGGCTTTATAATAAGCTTCAAAGTCAGGGAGTGTAAGTCCTCCCACTTCGTTTTTCTTTTTTAGAGTGTCTTTAGCAATTCGAGGCATCTTCCCTTTCCAAATAAATTTGATAACTAGCTTTTCCAAGTCTGCAAAGTAGGTTGTTGGAATTTTGATTGGGATTGCATTGAATCTGTAGATGAGTTTGGGTAGAATTGACATCTTAATGACATTTAGCCTTCCTATCCATGAACATGGAATATTTTTCCATCTTTTAAGGTCCCCTTCTATTTCTTTTAGTAGAGTTATGTAGTTTTCTTTGTATAGGTCTTTTACATCTTTGGTTAAGTTTATTCCTAGGTACTTGATTTTTTTAGTTGCTATTGAAAATGGTATCTTTTTCTTGAGTGTCTCTTCAGTTTGTTCATTTCTAGCATATAGAAACATTACTGACTTATGTGCATTAATCTTGTATCCCGCTACTTTGCTAAATTTGTTTATTAGCTCTAGTAGGTGTATCGTTGATTTCTCAGGGTTTTCTAGATATAAGATCATATCATCTGCAAACAATGACAGTTTTACTTCTTCTTTTCCAATTTGGATGCCTTTTATTTCTTTGTCTTGCCGGATTGCCCTGGCTAGCACTTCCAGCACAATGTTGAATAACAGTGGTGACAGCGGGCATCCTTGTCTTGTTCCTGATCTTAGAGGGAAGGCTTTCAGTCTCTCACCATTGAGTACTATGCTGGCTGTGGGTTTTTCATATACGCTCTTTATCATGTTGAGGAAGTTTCCTTCAATTCCTACCTTTTGAAGTGTTTTTATCAAAAAGGGATGTTGGATTTTGTCAAATGCTTTTTCAGCATCTATTGAGATGATCAATTGATTTTTCCCTTTCTAGTTTTTAATGTGTTGTAATACATTGATTGTTTTTCTTATGTTGAACCATCCTTGCATGCCTGGAATGAACCCCACTTGGTCATGGTGTATGATTTTTTTTAATGTGTCTTTGGATTCGATTTGCAAGTATTTTGTTGAGGATTTTTGCATCTATATTCATTAGGGAGATTGGCCGGTAGTTTTCCTTTTTTGTAGCATCTTTGCCTGGTTTTGGTATTAGATTGATGTTAGCTTCATAAAATGAGTTAGGTAGTGTTCCATTTTCTTCAATGTTTTGAAAGAGTTTGAGTAAGATTGGTGTCAGTTCTTTCTGGAAAGTTTGGTAGAATTCCCCTGTGAAGCCATCTGGCCCTGGGCATTTATTTGTGGGAAGATTTTTGATGACTGATTGGATCTCTTTGCTTGTGATGGGTTGGTTGAGGTCTTCTATTTCTTCTCTGGTCAGTCTAGGTTGTTCATATGTTTCCAGGAAATTGTCCATTTCTTCTACATTATCCAGTTTGTTGCCATACAGTTGTTCATAATATCCTCTTATAATTTTTTTAATTTCTTCAGGATCTGCAGTTATGTCACCTTTTTCAGTCATTATTTTGTTTATATGGGTCTTCTCTCTTTTTGATTTTGTCAGTCTAGCTAGGGGCTTGTAAATCTTGTTGATCTTCTCAAAGAACCAACTTTTGGTGATATTTATCCTCTCTATTGTTTTTTTTGTTCTCTATGTCATTTATTTCTGCTTTAATCCTTGTTATTTCTTTTCTTGTACTTGGTTTAGGATTGGTTTGTTGTTCATTTTCTAGCTTCTTCAGTTGATCCATTAGTTCTTTGATTTTGGCTCTTTCTTCCTTTTTAATATATGCGTTTAGTGCTATAAATTTCCCCCTTAGCACTGCTTTTGCTGCATCCCATAGGTTTTGGTATGTTGTGTTCTCATTTTCATTCGTCTCTATATATTTAGCAATTTCTCTTGCTATTTCTTCTTTAACCCACTGATTGTTTAGGAGTGTGTTGTTTAACCTCCAGGTATTTGTGAATTTTCTAAGTCTCTGATGGTTATTGACTTCTAATTGTATTCCATTGTGGTCAGAGAATGTGCTTTGAATAATTTCAATCTTTTTAAATTTATTGAGGCTTGTTTTATGTCCCAGCGTATGATCTATTCTGGAGAAAGTTCCATGAGCACTAGAAAAGTATGTGTATCCTGGTGATTTGGGATGTAATGTCCTGTATATGTCTGTTAAATCTAATTCATTTATCAGATTGTTTAGGTTTTCAATTTCCTTATTGGTCTTCTGTCTGGTTGATCTATCTATAGGAGAGAGTGATGTGTTGAAGTCTCCCACAATTATTGTGGAAACATCAATTGCTTCCTTTAGTTTTGCCAGTGTTTCTCTCATGTATTTTGTGGCACCTTGATTGGGTGCATAGACATTTACGATTGTTATTTCTTCTTGCTGAATTGCCCCTTTTATTAGTATGTAGTGGCCTTCTTTGTCTCTCAAAACATCCCTGCATTTGAAGTCTATTTTATCTGAGATTAATATTGCTACACCTGCTTTCTTTTGGCTGTAGCTTGCATGAAATATTTTTTTCCAGCCTTTCACTTTCAGTTTCTTTGTGTCCCTGTGTCTAAGATGAGTCTCTTGTATGCAACATATTGATGGTTCATTTTTTTTGATCCATTCTGCGAATCTATATCTTTTAATTGGGGAGTTTAATCCATTTGCATTCAACGTTAAAACCGTGAAGGCATTTCTTGAATTGGCCATCTTATCCTTTGGTTTATGTTTGCCATATTTTTCCCTCTCTCTATTAATATCCTTTATTGTACCCATACCGAATCTCTTTAGTACTGAACCTTTCTCCAAGTCTCTCTGTCTGTAGGGCTCCCTTTAGTATCTCCAGTAGGGCAGGTCTCTTGTTAGCAAATTCTCTCAGCATTTGTTTGTCTGTGAAAAATTTAAGCTCTCCCTCAAATTTGAAGGAGAGCTTTGCTGGATAAAGTATTCTTGGCTGGAAATTCCTCTCACTCAGAATTTTAAATATATCGTGCCACTGCCTTCTTGCCTCCATGGTGGCTGCTGAGTAGTCACTACTTAGTCTTATGCTGTTTCCTTTGTATGTGGTGAATTGCTTTTCTCTTGCTGCTTTCAGAACTTGCTCCTTCTCTTCTATGTTTGACAGTGTGATCAGTATATGTCTCGGAGTGGGTTTATTTGGATTTATTCTATTTGGAGTTCGCTGAGCATTTATGATTTGTGTATTTATGTTGTTTAGAAGATTTGGGAAGTTTTCCCCAACAATTTCTTTGAATACTCTTCCTAGACCTTTACCCTTTTCTTCCCCTTCTGGGACACCAATGAGTCTTATATTCGGACGTTTCATATTATCTATCATATCCCTGAGGTCCATTTAGATTTTTTCAATTTTTTTCCCCATTCTTTCTTTTATGCTTTCATTTTCCATTCTGTCATCTTCCAGGTCACTGATTCGTTGTTCAACTTCCTCTAGTCTTGTACTATGAGTGTCCAGAATCTTTTTAATTTGGTCAACAGTTTCTTTAATTTCCATAAGATCATCCATTTTTTTATTTAATCTTGCAATGTCTTCTTTATGCTCTTCTAGAGTCTTCTTGATTTCCTTCATATCCCGTACTATGGTCTCATTGTTCATCTTTAGTTCTTTGAGTAGCTGCTCTAGGTGCTGTGTCTCTTCTGGTCTTTTGATTTGGGTGCTTGGACTTGGGTTATCCATATCGTCTGGTTTTTTCATATGCTTTATAATTTTCTGTTGTTTTTGGCCTCGTGGCATTTGCTGAACTTGATAGGGTTCTTTTAGGGTTTGTAGACCTATTGAAGTCCTTATCTCTAATTTATCAGATCTACAGCTTCGTGGAGTACACTTTCTCTAACTAACCAGCAGGTGGCGTCCACGAGCCACCTTTTCTCCACAAGCCAGTTCTCCCCTGCTTAGCCTTTTGGTGAGTGGGGGAGTGAGTCTTGTGGGGCCCAATTGGTGTACCAAGCTTGCGTGTGTAGTTGGTGTTGCCTGCCCTGTATGTGGGGCGTGTTTCTGGGCAGTCGGGGAGGGGGGGTGGCCCTAACAATCAAATCTCCCTGATGATCCTAGAGTTTTAAAGCTGCTGCAATAGTCTAATCCTTCAGTTCAGTCCTGCCACAGTTTGTCTCTGCCACTGACCCACAAGTCTTTGGTATTGGCGTATGGCTCCTGAGACTTGCAAGTGGGCCCCTCTTCCAGGCTGTGCACCCCGGGTCCTCTGTTGAGGGATGACTGTGCTATGTCACAGGTGAGTGCCGTCCCCCCAGGGCAGTTCTGGGCTGCTGGGCTGTGTAGGGAGGCTCCCAGTCTGCTCAAATGATGGCTGAATGGGGCTTTGTTAATTCACACTGCTCCACCTTCCCAGCTCTGGGACATTCAGCTGAGGTTGCAGGGAAGGCTAATGTCCACGCCCAGTTTTGTGGTGTGTGCCTGTTATTTGAAGCACTTCCGTCACACTGGGTTGTCTGGGGCAGCTCTGGGCTATGGGGCTGGCGATGGGCAGGAGTGTTTCCTGTTCACCAGGATGGTGGCTGTGAGCGGACACCCCCCTTTTCTTGGGAAGTTGTGTTGTTTAGTGAATTTTGTCAGCCACTGGATTATTGCCTTTTGTCTCAGAGCTCTCTTAGTTCTGCTCTTGACTTGACGTGCCCAAATTGCAATTCTTTGAAGCTTTCTGTATTGGGCTTCTTAGAGTAATTGTTTTAGAAAAAGAAAAAAGGATTTAAAAAAAAAAAAAAAAAAAAAAAAAAGGACCCTCCTCAGAGATCTAATGGGTTATTGAAATGCTAAGAGACAAAGCAACCAGGGCCATTAAGGAAAGGTCCACAGGGCAGAGAGATCAGCTTTTCTTCGGGATTTGCATATGCGCCTCAAGGCCTGAGCTCTGCCCTTCCCCTTTCTGTGTTCACCAGAACTCCAAAAATCCTCTGCTTTTATTTTGGAGTTTTTCGTGTTGTTTTTTTTCTATGCCTGTCTCCTCTCTGCTGGGCTGGCTGCTCTCAGATTCTCTGGTGTCTGGTCTCAGTCTATCTATGGTTGGAGTTTGAATCAGTAGAATGAGTTTCCGATAAGGGCTACCACTGCAGTTCTCCCTTCTCCTTCCCGGAGCTGACAGCCCCTCCTCCCATGTGACTGAGCCTGGCAGGGAGGGGCGCGGGTCCCCTGGCCGCAAAAACTTACAGATTTCGCTGATCTCAGCAGTTCGACATTTTCATGAGTGTTGTATGAAGTATGCCCAAAGACAGATTGCTCTGTGGTGTCCAGTCCATGCAGTTCCTGGCTTTTTACCTACTTTCCTGGAGGAGTAACAAACTTACAGCTCACCAGTCTGCCATCTTGCCCCGCCTCGTGTTTTTCATTTTAAAGGTTGCTATCAGTGCAAATATATTTCTCTCATTTAAAAAAAAATATCCACAAATAAGATTCCCAGTATCACGGATGTTAATATCTTGAGTTTCATAAGTCCAGACACAGGTGCCGAAAAAGTGGCCTCAGGTGTTGTATCTTCAATAGACTCCACTAGTAACATTGAAAAGTATTAGAAAGTTTTCTTCTTAATCTGATTATGTCAATGTTAAAATTATTATTAACTCTCCCCAGGTTTTGATTTTGTTTTTCTCAGTTTTTGAGATTATTATGAGATTTTGAAATTATCAGTTTATTCATTTTTTCCTACTTTTATGTATCATGAATGTTTCCCTGTGAGCTTCTGTAAGGACGTACTGAAAGTTGTTAGATTTGCTGTGTATTAAACATTGCATTTAAAATTTTTTTATACAAAATAATATAGCACTGGGTTTAGAACTTTAAAGTTCAGTTTTCATTTTATTTCTTCCCTAAGACAAATCTCAAACCAATAACTCACAACAAATCTTTTTGAAGACTGTTATCACTGTTATGACAACACTGTCAGGAACTTTTAAAACAAAAAGGAAAATGACATTATTTTCATTTCCTGTAAATAATAACAGAAAAACAATTTGACTAAATGTTTAATTGCATATTCTGGCTTTCCTATAATCACATTGGCAAGATTCAGTTTATTTCTTAAGATAAATTTTTACTATTCACTGTTAACAGTCTGCAATTTTATGAAAAGATATTCTGTCCAGTTTGGCATCATTTATCATTTGTAGTTTAAACTGCTTTAACATAATATATTCTTATAAAACTGTAGGAATTTAACTTAAAATTATATTTGGTCTTATTTTACTTAACCTTGGGAACTCACAGTAGTCATACTACTCTGAATTAAATTCCTAAGGAGTCATGAATTCTAATTTTTAATCTCAAATGAGTGTGCTTGATTTATTGGGTCATTTAAATCCTGGATGATTCAGGCTGCTTTGACATAACATAAAATATCTGGCTGAAAATGCAAACTCACTACAGTCAAAATACCCTTTCATAAGTCAATCTGCTTTCAGTAGCAAAGAGCTCTATGAAAACTCAACATGTAGTAATATGGGAACTTAAACACAATTTTCCATGAGTGGCATGAAAAATATGAGTTATTCCTAAATTTTTGAATTGTAACAAGTTTTGAATGGAATTAAAAAACGTATCAGGTATAAATACTTTAGCCAGAAAAGTTATTCAAAGAAGGCATATGTAATTTGACTCTTAGTAAAAGAACTAGACCCACCATACAAAATGTGGTTGTGTATCCTATGTATAGGTCAATAGTTTTTATTTGTTTTTGTCGTTGTTGTTATTTTAGCCAAGTATCTCCTCTTACTAGATTATGCAGATAGCATAGCTTACAAAATCTATGTATTATTGTATGAGTTTGTAGAGTTTCTACCTGAGAATTAACAAATGGTAGGATATACACACATAATTTATTTAAAACATTCACCTTCCTAAATATCAATGGCCTGATATTTTATTCCACTAAGAGTTCTGGGGTTCTATGATTTTATGACTCTAAAACAAATTATCCCCATCACAGATTTTGATAGGGCCAACATTTCAATTATTTTTTGATAGTTGTCAGAGTTGTCAATTCTTTTGTAAATTAACCATAAAGAATCTACATTCAAGAACATTTAGTTGTTTTAATTGATCTTTACCCCAATGGTTCTTTAAAGATTTTTTTTTTTAATATGAGGAAACTATTGTCTTTACTTTGCTAAGGGGTTTTAAGTGGGCATTGATGGTTGGGAGAGAAGGAAGATGACATCAATCTATCTGTTGAATACTACCTAATGAGACTGAAATTGATGGCATGACATTTGCAGTCATATAACTCTCAATTCCTGATGATTTAGTTCATATATTTAATATAGTGTTCCCTTTAAACAAATGGTAAGCTCTAGCAACATAATTTGATTGATGGAATCTTCTTTACATAGATGGTGAAAGGTTTAAGAGTGTATTAAATTGTTTCAAAATTAGTCAATAAAGGGTCAAGTGAAATGCATAATGTTAAATTTTTACTGAAGTTTCCTCATTTCTCAGGTGTACATACATCACAGCTTAGATGTAATCATTATTCTCACTTTATAGTCTATCATCTTGACTTTTCTTTGGAATGCAGGGCTTCTGTCTTATTTTCATTTTTGTTAAACTCACTAAAATTCAGTGATACATGTCAGATCACACTCTACATTTTTTTCTCCTTTGACATATGTAAATTAAATCATTTTCCTTAAGATTCCTGTGTGTTCCCATTTGAGAAAATGACTAACACTATTTGATTTCTTTGTCTTTTTTTAGAGTTAGTGTCAACAATATCTTGGTCTAGAAAATAAATAGTAGACTCACTTAATCTCTTCAAACAATGATAAAATTGCTCTTTCAGTAACTTACAACAATAAGTTTTCAAGTGATTGTTCTCTGAAGAAAATGCATTACATTATTATTTTTTTTTTTACCAAAGCATGATGGGAACAAATTGGTAATAGAAGAAAAGTTTCTTTAGTTAGAGTTTTCTTTCCCTTTTTAATTTTTTCTTCCTTGGAAAGTAACTTCTGGTTCAGATTTTCTGACGCTATTTTTAAAAGCATAAAATTTGCAAAGTTGGTCTCTGATTTTTAGTAAAACAGGTAGAACAATCAATGAATAGAAGTTATAATTATCAGTAGTGAATGAAACAGAGGGATAATTTAACATGTACTACATCATCGTCAATAAAATCCTTAACTCAAGTTGTGGATAAAACATTTGTTTTCCAAATATTTGTGATATGACAATGAAATAAATTGAAAACAGAATGTGTGAAGTCAGAAATGAATCTGACTCCTTCAATTTTGCAGCTGGTAATTGGGCCCTGGAGGATTTAAATCATAGCGTGATTCTCTTCACCTGTGGTACCTGTCTTTTCAGTCTTTTCCTTTTTGCAGTCTCACAGTCAGGATTATTGACAGGAGCCCTGGGGACAAACACCTAAAAAAAGAAAATAAAGCTAACTTTTGGAGTCAAATTAAAATGAACTGGGCTTCATTCAGTTAAGTTATCCCCTTGGGAAGTGAATCATAATAAGAAAGAAATTTCCATTTTAGCTTGAAGGAAAAAAGTTCAATTTGAACTTAAGCTGCTCATCCTCAACAACTACCATTTTGTTTTTGTTCTTCTCTGAAGAAGCTTTCATTACCCTCAATATTCTGGTGAAATTAGCTCATGCCTTGTAAACTGGCCATCTTCCTGTGAGCTGTCTACCTGAATTTTGGGGTTTGGATTATATTCACTGACAGCAGAATGGTTCAGAACATTTTATATATGGACATAGAGCCCAGTGCTTAAGAGCAGTTTCTGAAAACATTAAGTTTATCCCTTCATAACCCTGAAAATGGCAAAGGTTAAAACGAGTGACCATACCAAAAGTTGAGGAGTGATGCAGAGCAACCAAAACTTTTATATTGTGACTGGGTTTGTAAAATGGTATAACCATTTTGGAGAACTGTTTTGTAGTTTCTTAAATATAACATCAACTCTGACTGAGCAATTCTATTCCAAGTGATTTACTCTGGAGAATGGAAAGCAGAGGTCTAACAAAAATGTTTGTACAATATCGTTCAGAACACTTGTATTCATAAAAGCCAAAAAAACTGGAAACAACTCAAATGTTCATCAACACAAGAATGGATGAATGATTGGTGGTATATTTATGCAATGGAAGACCAATCAGCAATAGAAAATAATTTACAATTGGATAGGCAACAAATATGCATGAATCTAAAAAACTTTGTGTTGAGTAAAAGAAGCCAGGATGAGATAATAAATATTTATTTCCATTTATATGAAATTCAAAAATAGGCAAAGCCAAGTGAGAACAGTAGTTACATCCTTGAGAATAGGGATTGAGTGGAGAGGGCATGAAGAAATTTTGTGAGATGTCTATACAGAAAGGAGATGTTCTATAACTTGGATTGATCAGTCTACAATAGTGTATACAATTGTCAAAAGTCTTGGAACACTGAAGATTTATGCATTTTAGTGTATGGGAATTGTTTATCATTTTAAAAAGATTGTTTAAACAGGCTGGGACTCCAAAATCCATGTTCTTCATCCCTGACTCTTAAACTGGAGTTTTCAGGATAATAGGACTTATCCTACAGAGTATATATGAAGAAACCAGGCACTGGCATAGGGGTAAATCCATGCATGTTAGTTATTGTCATGTTTTCATCACCTGAACTTGGTGTTTACTTTTTCAATTATAACCATTTTAACAACCAAAATAAATAGAAAATCTTATAGGCCAAATTCCATTGCATACTTAATTCTAAATGTGATGTTTATACTTTTTAACTAATTTATTTTCATATATATAGATGCATATATGTAGAGGGGAAATAATACATTCAGAAATATATGTATGTATATCCATCCCCAGGTAAAGAGCTTAAATTACTTGATAACAAACACAAAGAATGAATTTAACAATTCTATTAACTCAGATCTGTCCGACTGTTAAATCTAGGAAATTCCACAGCCATTCTGGGGAGAAAAAGAATGAATTTGAAGCTGACTGGCTGACTGGTCCGTTAACTGGATTATTTTAAAACTTAATTTAATTTCTGTGTGGTATAGATAAATATTCCTTTTTACCAAGAATTCCAGAGAATTTCTCCTGCCCATTCTCATTACACTAATTCATCTGAATAAGTATATATTTTCCTTATCCATAGCTCTCATATGGCCTCCATTTGTGCTTAATTTACACCTCCATTGGGGATATTTTGTTTCTTTGATCTTGGCAAAATTGTATCTTGTTAGACACCCTTTTATGAATGCATCTGATCAACAAATTTGATGTACATTAAATACTTTATCGTTAATAATGTGATCATTATTTTAGAAGTGATACCACATGGTTTAAAAAATAATTGGACATAGCTTGGATAGTTGTTCATGTTCTCTACTTTTGATCATGGATCATCATTGCAGTTATAAATTAGGTATTAGGGTCTATGCACAAATGATTGACTTGTCCTTAGAACTCACATATCAGATACTGTTTTGATAATAAGATCCAAATGTCAAAGAACAAATATTGTAAATATTGTACTCTCTTCACTTAATTTAGAAATGAACAAAAAATTTAGGTGAAATAATGGTGTGACAAGCACCTTTTGCAGAATGATTACTGTGCATCTTTTGCAATTTAAAGGGAGCCAGGTTTAATTCTGTTTAGTCCACCTGGTTCTTTCATTCCCATAAATAACCAGAACTACTCAGAAAGCAAAGAGAGTTAAAAATCAAATGACCTGTTAAACAGTTACACTTTCTTTGTCATAGGGGATTAAAGAAAAAGCAAGCAATGGTACCATTTGAGGATTCTCGTAATCTTGTAACTAAATTCTCAACATTAAAAACAAACAAACAAACAACCTCTGTGTTTTCATCAGGTTCGATAAGGCTTTGGTTGAAGGATCAAAATCTGGTTCAGTATCAAGGCATAATATGAATATGCAAGACTTGCACTGCAGCAGCCTCAACTTTGACCACAAGATCAAAGTGATTTTCCCCCTAGTATCTCTCATATAGGGTTAATATATGGTGATGTAGTGGGAAGCTGGGGTGGGGTGATGTTGAGAGCTTGAGGTCATGTTTGCAGATCAGAGGAACCTAGGGTTTATATTTTATTGTCTGGTTTATCCCAAACTTTCAACCTCAGAACTGAGAAAATATGTCAGCACAACTGCATCACTTAAGAAAGACAAGATTTAGGAAAATCAGTTTAAAAATTTCTATGGCTGGAATGTGATGCTCAATATGTGATGATCAATACAAAAGTTTCTCTCATTCTCATGCATTTTAAGCCAAAATATTTTTAACTATCTAAAATCCTAAACATGTCAGTACAGCATGTGGTTCTATGTTGTTTTAAACTTGAATGTAATTTATTTTGATTGAATTTATTTGCATACATTCTATAACCACCAAGCAAAAACTCCCAATCCCCCCTTCCACCATCCCTTGTTAACCACAATTCTACTTTACATCTGCAAATTAGCTATTTCTAGATATCTCATACAGTGATATCATACAATATTTGTCCTTATGTACCCTGCTTATTTCACTCAGCATAATGTTTTCAAGTTCATGTTTCAGCATGTCTCAGAACTTCATTTCCTCTGATGGTTCAAATGAATATTCCATTGCATGTGTATACCACATTTTGCTTACCCATTCATTCACTGATGGCCACTTGCGTTGTTTCTACCTTTTGGCTATTGTGAATAATGCTGCAATGAACACTGATGCACAAGAATCTGTTTGAGATCCTGTTTTTATTTTCTTTCAATATATACATGGGGTGGGATCACCTGTCATATGGTAATCCTATGTTTTACTTTGTGGGAAACTGTCAAACTGCTTTCCACAGTGGCTGCACTATTTTATATTCCCACCAACAATGTACTAGAATTCCAATTTCTCTGCAACCTCTCTGACACTCTTATTTTCCATCTTTTTTTTTTTTTTTAATAGCCATCCTTGTGGTGGTAAAATGTTATCTCATTGAATTTTTGATTTGCATTTCCCTAATGTCTGATAATGTTGAGCATCTTTTCATATATCTATTGGTCATTTGCATATTCAATTTGGAAAATTGCCTGTTCAGACTAATCCTTTGCCCAATTTTTATTTGTATTGTTGTTCTTTTTGTATTGTATTATAAAAATTATTTATATGTTCTGGATATAAATGTTGGGAACTATTTCCCCTCATTATATAAGTTGCATTTTCAATTTCTTAATAATGTTCTTTGATACACAAAATATTTTAATTTTGATGAAATACAAATTATCCATTTGTTCTTTTGTTGCTTATGTTTCTGGTGTCATACCTAAGAATCCAATGCCAAATTCTAGGCCATGAAGATATTCCCGATGTTAGTTTCTAAAAGTTTTATGGTTTTAGCTCTTACATGTAGGCCCTTGATCCATTTTGAGTTAATTATTGTATATGGTATAATATAGGAGAGCAACTTCATTTCTTTGCATGTGGCTGTCTAGATTTCTCCACACTGTTTGATGAGATTATTTTTTCTGCATTGCATGTATGGGCACCCTTGCCAAAAATGAATTGGTCATAGATGTGTGGGTCTATTTCTAAACTTTCAATTCTATGCCATTGGTCTCTTTGAGTATTTTTCTGCTGGTACCACACTGTAGTGCTTATTGTAATTTTATTATACATTATGAATTTGGGAAAAGTGAGTCCTACAACTTTGCTCCTTGTCAAAATTGTTTAGGCTGTTCGTGACCCCTGGCAGTTTCAAATGAATTTGAGGATGGGGTTTTCCATTTATGCAAAATACTGCTAGAATTTTGATAGAGATTGTGTTGAACATTTAGATAATTTGGGGTAATATTGACATCTTTATGATACTAAGTTTTTTAATCCAAGAATAAGTGCTCTCTGACCATCAACCACCAGATTCCTTTTCCCCATTTGAAAATTTTGCCTAGGACCAGATTTAATAATCTGTTCTCATTTCTTCTATTATTTCAAGTATATACCAACAGCAACTCTCCAAGTACAAGAGGCATAAAATTCCCTTGGGCTTATAGATTTTAACCATGCTTGTTTTACAACAACTTTTCCAACTTTGAATATCATTCTAGTTTATAGAGGAATATATAATTAAATATGCCATTTGTTAATACTATATCATCTGCAAACCATACTTCTCATTCTTTCTTTAGTAGAATTCATGTTTGATTCTCAAAGTTTTATTGATCTTCTATGAATTGTTTGTGGCCTTGTGTAGGAACTAAAGAACCAGTAAGTATGTATAGAAATGTGACAAAACATTGTGAAAAATCCTGTATCTCCCTGATAACAAAATGCTTCTCATAGATTTCCCAAGGCCATGACTTTATTTACTTACATATGTGAAATGATAACAGCATTTTCTTTATATGGTTATTTGGAAGATTAAAAGGGATAATAGATTTAAATTATTTACAAGTCAGTAAAAAAATACTTATTACTTTTTAATCAACATGACTATATTTTAATTTGTTATTCTTTAAAGCTAATAGCCACATTTTATTGATCATAGAGAAAAATTTAGTTCTTATCACATGCCCCCATGTTAGAGCATAAATTAATTGATTCTCTCAATTCTATGTCTTCTTTTTGTTGAATACAAGAGAAACCACCTGAATAAAGACCTTGAACAAACTTTATTTTAAATATTGCATAGGCTTTTCAGTACTCCATGTAATTCTCTAGAATCCACTTGCATAATTGTACTTAAAATGGTAGATTAAAAAATAATAGTTCCACTGCCTTTCAGATAAAAACAGGGGTGCCAATTAATAAAGTTCTAGGTGGAAGAAAGATAGATATGAAAAGTGTTAGGCTATGCCACACATCCTAAAGTTCCTTCATACAAAATACTATTTTATTTTCATTGTTAACAATTAAAGTTCACCTAGTTTTCCAAGAATGGTTTAATCAAATATGATTTCATGCTGCAGTCAGATTCCATCTTGCTTGAATGTGTTAGATGTATTTTAAAAATGACAGAAAGTAACATGTTTGTTCTTGCAAATAAGAACCAAACAAATATTAGTGAGAGGTATAACAAAAAAAGGATGGTCAAATATGATCCCTTCCAATTCCAGTAAAATCCTTTACACAAATGACACTTTGATTTCACAGAGGAATGGCTGTCAAGTGGGTAAACATAATGTTCACATTCATATTACTGATGTCAGGTTCCAAGCCAGAAATAAGATTTGCAAACACAATAAAAAATTTACATATTTTATTCTCCTTAAATCTATATTTATTGTTTTTTTTCCTGTGATGTTTTCTAAGGACCAGATACTCTCTGATCTGTGCTTATTCAGTGTTCTCAGAGCTTCCCATTGTTAAAAGCAGTTGCAGGTGACTGGAAGCAAAGGACTAGAACATTGGTCAACCAGATGGTGAGGAACAGGTAACTGACCCATTAAGATGATGCCTTCTCAGACTATGCTTCATCAAGGGAAATGAATATAAAGTATGCTTGTTTTAATAAATCCATAAATGAAATTGTTTTCCAATTGTTGGTTTCAAACAATATAAGTGAGGTATTAATTTAAAGTATTAAACAGTTCACATATATTATTCCATTAATTCTGATGACAGTCTTATGCCAATTAATAGTGGTATTAATATAGTATTCTTATGTTCAGATGAGGAATCTGGGGCACTGAATAGTTAAGGAATTCACCCAGGATCACTCAGAATGTAAGCCAAGAATCAACCCAGGCAGTTTTTCTCCAAACTTTTTGAGTATCATTGCTACATCTCTGCTTGGAAGCCTAGAATATCTCAAAATACATTTGTAATTATAAAAGCCAAATGTGGTCACTGAAAACAACTTGGAAAATATAGAACAGTAAAAGCAAGCAAAACCAACTGTAATCCTCTTTTGCAAAGGAAAATATTTTAAATTGTTGGTGGATTTAATATTGTTATAAAAATTCTATACATTCTGCCTTTTAATCTGCTTTTCTTTCTTTAAAAAAATATGGTTCTTATTTAACATTATATTGCAAGAATTAAACTTCTTGCTTTGGCTTTGACATGTAAAGAGCTTAAAGACACCTCTCTTTTGCCTACAAGACAAAAACTGGAAAACAAACAAACAAAACCTTATGACTTTTCTTGGGCTCATCAAAGAATTGAAGTTACAGAGCAAACTGTCAACACCAAATCTGGAGAGACAGGTATGTACAGAGAATGGCAGGGAAGATCAGCTTACCTTGAGCAGAAGCTGCTGGACCATAAACTGATAGGCACACTTCAAGGATAATTTTGGCAAATTGGTGGAGGCTGAGAATGGACTAGCATAAAAGTGAAAATCGCCTTGGGAACATAGTCTTAGAGAGTTAAGCACAGTTTTGTGGGTTTTCTCTCCAGGAACCCCATTAGGTTCCCATGTTGAAAAGCCAAGGAAAATCGTCTCATGTTTCTGTCAGAGAGAGGGTAAAAGTCACCATTTTGAAATATGCACCATATGTTCTCCATAACGAAACCCTACTCTCCAGGGTAAATGCTTTACCAGAACCTTACGGTATCAGGGCAATAGCAAACACCCAACTCCATCCAGCATCCTCTGGTCTTTCTGTCTCACCTAAGTGGGTAAAAAAAGCTAAAAAAACACTGTGAGAATCACAGTTCAAGGACACATGCCCACTAAAAGACTGATTTTTTTTAAGTTAAATTCAGTTTTATTGAGATATATTCACATACCATACAATCACCCATGGTGTACAATCAACTGTTCACAGTACCATCATATAGTTGTGCATTCATCACCCAATCTATTTTTGAATATTTTCTTTATACCAGAAAGAATAAGAACAAAACATAAAAGTAAAAAAGAACACCCAAATCACCCCCCCCCAATCTAACCCTATTTTTCATTTAGTTTCTTTCCCCGCTATTCTATTCATCCATCGGTACACTGGATAAAGGGAGTGCGATCCACAAAGTTTTCATAACCACACTGTCACCCTTTGTAAGCTACATTGTTACACAATTGTCTTCAAGAGTCAAGGCTCCTGGGTTGCAGTTTGATAGTTTCAGGTATTTCCTTCTAGCTATTCCAATACATTAAAACCTAAAAAGGGTTATCTATATATGCATACGAATGCCCACCAGAGTGACCTCTCAACTCCATTTGAAAACTCTCAGCCACTGAAACTTTATTTCGTTTCATTTCACATCTGCCTTTTGGTCAAGAAGATGTTCTCAATCCCACGATGCCAGGTCCAGATTCACCCCAGCAGTCATATCCTGCGTTGCCAGGGAGATTTACACCCCTGGGAGTCAGATCCCACATAAGGGGGTGGGCAGTGAGTTCACCTGCCGAGTTGGCTTAGCTAGAAAGAGAGAGAGAGAGGGCCACATCTGAGCAACAAAGAGGTACTCAGGGGGAGACTCTTAGGTACAATAGGCAGGTTTAGCCTCTCATTTGTAGTAATGAGCTTCATAACGGCAAGCCCCAAGATAGAGGGCTCAGCATATCAAGCCGTCAGTCCTCAAAGTTTGTGAGAACATCAGCAACAATCTAGTGAGGAAGTCCAGCACTTCTGAATTTCCCCCCAGCTCCTCAGGGGGACCCTGCATATATATTTTTTTTCTTTGCCCAATTACTTTGGGTTGTGTCACTGTTTCAAACTAACCTATACAAACTTGCCAGACCTCACTTCCTATTCAAATTTTCATGTAATTATGGTGTTTGAACAAACTGAATGTAGAAGTTATATTTTTTAGAAAATATAGATCCTGCCCCAAATAAACACCTCTTCCCTTGGTCTCATATAGAAGTTGAAGTTATAAAACACAGTCAGTTTCAACCTTTACCCTGTGGCCTGATTTGCCCTAGTCTTAACCAGATCTGCTTCATTCATATCTCTAGTTGAAGTCTGGGCTCCTTTTCAGAAAAGACTGGTTTTTAATCATAAGATTATAGAATGTTTTCCCTACACACACCTAACCACCACATCAACAGGGCTCAGTACTAACTACGGATGATGGCTGAAAGGGCTGCAAGATGCAGACTATTTTATAAGGTCTTCTTAGAGAAACTCAAAAACAGCAGGGAGACCAAAATAAAGACACTTGAGGATTCTGAAGCCGCAGGCACCTACAGCTACAGCACACCTTAAACCTAGCCTGATTCATAGATGAATTATCCTAAAACCTCACGCTAAATTTACCTCAGTTACTACTACTTGATTAAAACATGTCAGGCTTTCAAAAAACATTGTAAGACATTCTGAAAGACAAAGCAAGCATCAGAACCAGACTCAGATATGACACAGGCATTGCAATTTCCAGACAGGGAATTTAAAATAACTGTTTAATATGATAAGGGGAAAAGTAGATAACAGACAAGAAGAGATGGGTAATGTGAGCAGAGAGATTGAAATTAAGAAATAATTGAAAGGAAATGTGAGCAACCTTGAACAGTGTAGTAGAAATGGATCTCTTTGATGGGATCACCAATCAACTGGACATGACCAAGGAAAGAATCAGCAAACTGGTCGATACATCAGTAGAAACTTCCAAAACAGAAATGCAGGGAGTAAAAAGAATGAAAGGAAAACAAAACTTAAACACAGAACAGAATATTCAAGAATTGTGGGAAAAATTCAGAACCTCACGACCTCATTTAATTGGAATAGTGGAAGAAGAGAGAATGGGAGAGAAGATATATTTTAAGTAACAATGGTAGATAGTTTTCCAAAATGGATGACTAGACAGAAAACTACAGATTCAGGAATTTCAGAGAACACCAAGTAGGATAAATACCAAAAAATCTAGACATTTCTTATTATGTTCAAATTCCAGAAATCCAAAGACATAGAGAAAATCTTGGAAGAAGCTTGGGTGGGGGGATTCTCTTATGTGTACAATTATCTTTCTAGAACATGATTTGGCATGGCTATATAGTGTTCCTTCATTTGTCCATACTTTAATATATAACTATGCCCAGGTGATGAGGCATTGAGTTTCCCCCTTTTTAATAATGTAATTTGTGTTTAAGAAAACATTTATCAGTTTATTCCATGAATTTCAGATTTTCTGAAATATAAATACATCAAATTGTAATGGCTGAAGTTTGCTGAAATTGGGAAATATTAACTAATTGTCCTCCATAAAGACTGTGCAGTTTATTCTCTAATCAGTTCTATATGAGATTGCCTGTTTCACTACCTGAAAGTAGGGAACACTATATTTTTCTAATCTTAGTAAATCTAAGATATATAAGGTATCAGTATATCAAACATAGTTTTAATTTTCATTTCATGGTTAATAACACCATTGCTAATATGTATCAATGCATATTATGTGCTACCCTATTCTAAACTTTTAGCTCATTAAATTCACAAAGCTATGAGCATAATTAACATCAGTGAAATATATATCTGGATGTGGTTAAAAAGGTTAAATGTTGGGTTACATATATGTTAATAGAATAATAATTTTTTAAAAAATCCTATGTTTTTGAAGTAGGTAATAGTATTGACAATTGTCATTTAAAATGTTCTATTGTTTCACAGTTGGAACTAGGTTTTTTGTTTTTAACTTTTTATTATGTTAACATATACATCAAATACATGTACTTCATCACCAAGTTTACCAAGATTTTCTTCACTTTGTTTTAGCAGTATATTATGAATGTTAATAAATGTCTTCTTTATATCTACTGAGATAATGGGTGGAAGTGAAATTTGTCAGGGTCCCTGCACGTTTCTCACTTGAATGAAACATGGAAAGCAGCTTGATTTTCCGGCTGGTAGGGATCAGGTCTCAGAGTCTGTGTGGGAAGTTTGATCACTATCATTTTGATGGCATGGGCTCTATTTCATAAGGTGAAGTAGGGATACAGCTGAAGGTGAAGTCTGGGTATAATTTATCAATCAATTGTCACTTTCTACTAATTGCATAGTTCTTCCAGATTCTGACAAGAGGCTGTCTGTCATTCTCATTCTACATGAATTATTTTAAGGTTTTATTTTTCCATTTCTATGCCTTCCTAAGTATTTTAAGGGGAAGTGTGATATCTACCATCTGGGTATATTAAGTTAATAGGAAATGGAATCATAGATTTCAAAGGTGAAAAGGTCCTTTATCCCAGCCTTAAATTTACAGATCTCAAATGCTTGGTGAATGATAAAATGAAGAGTGTTGCTACTAAGATAGTATGTGGGTTTTGCTTGGGCCTGGGAAAGTTGGAAGGCAGATAAATTTTAACTTCAGATGACTCTTCTCTGGGATTTCCTTTGCCTACATTCCTAAGGCAACTAAGTGTTCTCTTCTAGTTTCGTGGATATTCAGAGTTTTCTTTTATTTATTTATTTATTTTTTACTGTAGGCATATCTTATTTGTATGTAAAATTTAAAACATAGGTATATCCACCTTCACCACTATTCCATAACCAACTACCAATGTTTTAACTCAATAATAGATTTCCATTTCCATGGCCACAACCCTAGTCCAAACTTCCCTCTCTCACTAGGACTACTATAATATCTTTCTAACTGTTCTATCTCTATCCTCTTTTTTCACTCTATTTTTCCCCAGTGTTGCATCTTGATTTATAATTTAAAAATTCCAATCTGATCATGTCATGACCTTGATTAAAACCCTTCAGTGACTTTCCTTAGCTGAGAAGACAAACATCCAAATATTTAACATGGACTCTTTACAAGTAGCATTTTGACCTAACTGATGCCTACAGAACTAGCTGCTTCTCAAACCAGTGGCCTTTTAGCTTTTTATGTCAACTGGTTTGGCCTTATTTCTATTCCAGAAATCACATTGCTCTTTCCACCTCCAGGCTTTCACAGATTCTGAAGGCTGAGCATTCATAATCCATCCCAAGCACAGAGCTACTTTTTTTCTTTTTTAGTTTTGAAATAAATTCAAACTTACAGGAACAGTTGCAAAAATAATACAAACCCCATACACAGCACTCCAGCATACCCCAACCCCCCTCCACCGATACCTGATCTACCGACTTTAATATTTTGTCACTTTGCCATTTCTTTCTTTCCCTCCCTCCCTATCATCCATCATCTATTGCTCTGTCTTCTGAACATATGAGAGCAAGTTGCACACATCCTTGAACAAATAATATAATTCATATATACATTTCCTATGAACAAGAATAGTCATTTGTGTAATCACATTAAGTGTAGTTAAGAAGTTCAAGAAATTTAACATTGATATAAAGCTTACATTCTATATTTCATTTTTATCCTTATGTCCTAATTGTGTCCTTTTGAGCCTTTTCTCCTCTATTCCTAGATCTCATCCAGGATTGTTCTAGTTTGCTAATGCTGCCAGAATGCAAAACACCAGAGATGGATTGGCTTTTATAAAAGGGGGTTTATTTGGTTACACAGTTAAAGTCTTAAGGCCATAAAGTGTCCAAGGTAACACATCAACAATCGGGTACCTTCACTGGAGGATGGCCAATGGTGTCCAGAAAACCTCTGTTAGCTGGGAAGGCACGTGGCTGGCACCTGCTCCAAAGTTCTGGTTTCAAAATGGCTTTCTCCCATTTGGGCTGCAGTTCCTCCAAAATGTCACTCTTAGTTGCACTTGGGGTATTTGTCCTCTCTTAGCTTCTCCGGAGCAAAAGTCTGCTTTCAACGGCCATCTTCAAGCTGTCTCTCATCTGCAGCTCCTGTGCTTTCTTCAAAGTGTCCTTCTTGGCTGTAGCTCCTCTTCAAAACATCACTCATGGCTGCAGTGAGTTCCCCCTGTCAGTCAGCTCATTTATATGGCTACAGTGACTCAACTCAGACCCACCCTGAATGGGTGGAAATTATCCAATCAGAGTCATCACCCACAGCTGGGTGGTGTGCATTCCAAAGAAACACTCAAAGAGTTACAATCTAATTAACACTGATAACGTCTGCCCACAGAAGATTATATCAAAGATAATGGCGTTTGGGGGGACATAATACATTCAAACTGGCACAATGATCATCCATGGCATTTAATTGTCATTATCTATTTAGACTGTCTTTTTTTCCAATTGTGGAAACATATCTACAGCATAAATCTTCCCATTCCAACCCCTCCCAAGCATTCCATTTAGTGGGATTAATCACATTCACAATGTTGCAATGCCATCACCTTCCCACCATCCATTACTAGAAATTTCCCTTCACCTCAAACAGAAACCCTACACTCTTTCTTACTAACTCCCCATTGCCCCTTCCCCCACTTCTTGTAACCCCTACTCTACTTTTCATCTCTATGATCATATTCTCTGATTCTTTATGTTTACCGTGGGGCTTAAATTTAACATCTTAAGTCTATAACAATGTTGTTTTCTTTGATACCAACTTAACTTCAATAGTCCCTATACTCTTCCATTCCCCCACCTTTATGTAGTTCTTGTCAAAAATTACATATTTTGCACTGAATCCAAAAACACTGATTTATCATTACATTTTATGTATTTTAGATCCTGTAGGAAGTAAATAGTGGAGTTACAAATCAAAAATAGAGTAGTATTGGTGTTTATATTTGCCATGTGATCTTTACTGGAAATCTTTATTTCTTCATGTGGTTTCAGTGAATTGTTTAGTGTCCCTTCCTTTCAGCCTGCACAATTCCCTTTAGCATTTCTTATAGGACTGATTTACTGGTGATGAAGTCCCTCAGCTTTTGATTACCTGGAAATGTTTTCATCTCCCTCTCATTTTTAACCTCCAGGTGTTTGTGAATTTTCTAAGTCTCTGACGCTTATTGACTTCTATTCATATTCCACTGTGGTCAGAGAATGTGCTTTGAATAATTTCAATTTTTTGAAATTTATTGAGGCTTGTTTTATGTCCCAGCCTATGGTCTATTCTGGAGAAAGTTCTGTGATCACTAGAGAAGAATGTGTATCCTGGTGATTTGGGATGTGATGTTCTATGTCTGTTAAATTTCTCTATATCTCTCTCTCCTTTCTTTGTTTCTCTGTTGGTAGGACTCCTTTTAGTATCTGAAATAGGGCAGGTCTTTTATTAGCAAAATCTCTCAGCATTTGTTTGTCTGTGAAAAATCTGAGCTCTCCCTCAAATTTGAAGGAGAGTTTTGCTGGATAAAGTATTCTTGGTTGGAAAATTTTCTCTCTGAGAATTTTAAATATGTCATGCCACTGCCTTCTCGCCTCCATGGTGGCTGCTGAATAGTCACTACTTTGTCTTATGGTGTTTCCTTTGTATGTGGTGAATTGCTTTTCTCTTGCTGCTTTCAGAACTTGCTCCTTCTCTTCAGTATCTGACAGTCTGATCAGAATATGTCTCGGAATGGGTTTATTTGGATTTATTCTATTCAGAGTTTGCTGGGCATTCATGCTTTGTGTATTTATATTGTGTATAAGATTTGGGAAGTTTTCCCTAACAATTTCTTTGAAGACTCTTTCTAGAACTTTACCCTTCTCTTCCCCTTCTGGGACACCAATGAGTCTTAAATTTGGACATTTTATTTTATCTATCATATCCCTGAGATCCATTTCAATTTTTTTTTTCTCCATTCTTTCTTTTGTTCTTTCATTTTCTGTTCTGTGGTCCTCTAGGACACTGAGTCATTGTTCAACTTCCTCTAATCTTGTGTTATGAGTATCCAGAGTCTTTATAATTTGGCCAACAGTTTCTTTTATTTCCATAAGATCTTCTATTTTTTTTTTTTTTTTATTTACTCTTGCAATTTCTTCTTTATGCTCTTCTAGGGCCTTCTTCTTGTCCTTTATATCCTGTGCCATCCTCTCATTGTTTATCTTTAGTTCTTTGATTAATTGCTCCAAGTACTGTGTCTCCTCTGATCTTTTGATTTGGGTGTTTGGGTTTGGGTTATCCATGTTGTCTGTTTTTTTCATATGCTTCAAAATTTTCTGTTGCTTTGGGCTCTTTGACATTTGCTTTACTTGACAGCATTCTTTTAGGATATGAAGGCTTATTCAAACCCCAGTCTCTAATTTGTCATATCTACAGCTTGGTGGCATACACTTTCTCTAACTAACCAGCAGATGGTCTCCATAAGTCACCTATAGCCCTCAAGTCAGATCTCCCCAACTTTGTCTTTGTGGTGTGTGGGGTCTGGTTCTTGTGGGGTCCAATTGGTGCACCAAGTTTGGGTGTGTTTTGGTGCTGTTTGCCCTGAATGTGGAGCGTGTTTCTGAGTGGTGAGGGAGGCAGGGCAGCTTTAATAATCAAACTTCCCAGTTGTCCCTGGAGATTGAAGGCTGTGGCAAGAGTCTAAACCTTCATTTCAGTCTTGCCACAGATTGTCTCTGCTGCTGACCCACAAGTCCTTGGTATTGGCGTAGGGTCCCTGGGATTTCCAAGTGGGTCCCTCTTCCTAGCTGTGCCCTTCCAGGGCCTCTGCTGGGGGAAGGCTGTGCTACATCATAAGTGCGTGCCGTCCCTCAAGGGAAGCCCTGGGCTGCTGGGCTGTGCAGGAGCATTCTCAGCCTGCTGTAAAGATGGCGGAATGGGGCATTTTAACCTCCCCCTTTTTGCACAGCTCTGCATTCCCAGCTCTGGGACAACCAGCTGTGGGCACGTGAAAGGCCACTGTCCATGCTCAATGTTGTTGTATGTGTGCAGTGTTGTGGGAGACACTTCCCATCACACTGGGTCCCTTGGTGTGGCTCTGGTCCATGGCTCTGGTGCAGGGCAGGAGCATTTCCAGCCCCCCAGGAAGATGGCTGCAAGGGGTGTAGGTTTTTTTCTCCTTTTGACAAACCTCTGCCCTCCTCGCTCAAAGACAATTATCAGTGGGTCCATGAAAGGCTATCTTCCCTGCCAGATAATGAGGCGTTCACACAGCCTGTTCCTGCCACGCTTCACTGTGTGGTTCTCACTGCCATATCTGCAGCTGCTTTTGGGTTTTTTTTAAAAAACAATGAGTCTGCCTCCAAATGCCAACCTATGGCTTCCCCACACTACAGCATGGCTGCCAGATATTCAGCAGGTTCACTCACTCGTTTCAGAACACAGACTCCTGGTTTCACCAAATACATGGTCCCTGTGGATTTAACAGACTTTGTCCGGCTGGTGCATTGCTGGAACTGATATTCT
Organism: Choloepus didactylus; assembly: GCF_015220235.1. NCBI lineage: Eukaryota > Metazoa > Chordata > Mammalia > Pilosa > Megalonychidae > Choloepus > Choloepus didactylus. Next base: position 13,725,509 of record NC_051323.1, on the reverse strand, counting down.
GGGTCACTCTCTAGCTTTTATCTAGTATTTTTCATGGAGGTGTTTTTTTGCCCTGTCTCGCCTAGCTGCCATCTTAGGTTCTTCTGCACAGAGCTACTTTATCTTAATTTTCCTTTCAAGTCTAGATGAAATGTCTTTTCTGCCAGGGAAATGCTTACAATGAACCAGTATTGGTTAGATGTCTCCCCATTGACCAGTTCTCATCAAACACTATAGTTCTCCATAGTACTGGTCAAAAATATAAAAATAAAGACATAGTTTTTTTTTTAAATGACTTACAAGTATATTTTTCAAATTATCATGTATTGTTTTTAGAATTAAAAGTACTAATTGTTCTTGTCTGTTTCATCTGCTTAATGAGGTCAGATCTGTGCCATTTTTATCCTAAAGGGACATGGAATTTTAGCACAGTGTGTTGTCTTAAGTTGTCACTCTTTGTGTATTTGTTGAATATATTAGTAAAAGAACTTTAAGACTAAATTATTAAATATATATGAAATTAATACTTTAGCATAACCCTACTATGTCTAAATTAAATTTTACTTTTCTTCTGTTGTAGTCCTATAGTACCACAGCCTTTCTTTTCCAGGTAAAAAGTACAAATTTTGAAAAATTAATACACAGCATTTTCTAAGGCTGTTTCCTCCTCAAATAGAATGCCTGTAAACAGTGTCTCCTGAAGACAAGGCCTTAAGAAGTGGGAAGTCAGATGGTGGTCAAATACTAGGCACAATATTTTGAGTACAAGACGAAACTTTATAAATCATGTCACAACACATAGAAATTATATTTAACTAAAGAAATTTGTAGCAAAACTGAGTTTCAGGCTTTTAGATATCAAGTTGCAGAAAAGACTGTATACCTGAGGACTTCAAATTTCAAGCAGTGTTACTGAAGCTGACAAATCTCTCAGTAGATCTTTTCTTCCCTATAATTTCTTAGATATAATGAAGAAAAAATTTACAAAATGCATTATCAGTCCACTTTTGAAAAATAAAACACTTCTCTACCTAGTGATGCAGTGACTCAAATAATCTATCTGAAACACATAAAGCAACATCTGGATTATATGCCATCCATTAGCTATGGACCCAGAATGGCTTTTTTGTTGCCAAGTGTTCACCATTGTCCATTTACTTGCAGCTCTGTGGATTGCACTTGGGTACCAACTTTTATAAGTCACCAAGGACAACGAATTAATTTCTCTGCAATTCAGCTTATTTGCTCTTGTTGCTGCCACTGCCTTTTTATGGGCCAAGGGAATTATGAGAAACTTATCATGAAATAAGTAGCATGCAAAATTGCAGACTTGTGAAGATGGGCTGTTCTGGAGTTAAGGTGGTGGTAATGGACAGTTTAATATTAGTTTGTCAGCCTTAGGCAACAAAAATGCTCATATAGAATGACAGGGTCTAGGTATTTTTTCTTATAAAGAATCAAAAATGTTGAGCTCTGTAATTTCACTAGTAGAAACTATAATCCAGATATTATGTAAAATAGAATTGGGGTGAACAGAACTGTGGTTATTGCAAGTGAATTATGCACAGTATTATATGCTAAGGCACGGATATTGAAAGGAAGCTAATAGAGTTCATTTAAATGCAAGGTTTTTTTTTTTTAGTGTTTTTGCCAAGGTGCCCCAAATCCCTAAATGTTAATGGAACAATATGGGAAAAAAAAAATAGATGAAATAGTCAAAGACATAAAGAAAGCTTTCTGCAAGAGACTAGTTTTTTGTTCAATTCTAATTTATGTTCAAACATAGACCTGTCATCTGCAAACTTTGGGAATTATAGACCTTTCTGAACATATGATGAATAATATGTAAACTTCCACAGAAAAATGTGCAAAGCACATAAATATAAAATTACACATATAAATTTAGGTTACATTCCTTTAACTTCCCTTGACCCTCCTTTCCATTAACCTTCTACCACCATCCTCCCATCTTGGCCAAGAACTCTGGTGGCCCCTGCCTTAGAATGTGAGCTCCTCTTGGACTCCAGATAAAAAATACTAAAGGCATAGAAATAATAGGGAAAAGGAACAAATAATTCAAGTCAGATATATAAACAGCAGGATTAAATTAAGGGTAACAAAATTCCATCAGGAAATCAATATCTGTACTGCCTAAAGCTGATTTTTTAATCACCATCTAATAGTCTTCATTTCCAAAATTAAAATTTAAAATAAATACATATAATCTCATTTCTGATTTGTAACTTAATATTGATCCAACTTGCAGATTTCTTTTTTCTTTCTGTTCTGTGAAATTGGCTTTGCTTCTTTGTACTCTTTTATGGTAATAGAAACACTAGTCTGTAAAATGCTTTGGGCAAGAACTAATACTTCTTTCATATGTAGCATCTTGCTGAGGATCTACCACACTCAATAAGTAAGTAAATACTATTGGAGGAAAGAATTAAAAGGTGGAAGAAAGGAGGGATAAAGAAGTGAGGTGGGAAGGAAGGAATGAAGGAAGAAGAAAGGAAAAAATGAAAGAAGACTGTGCTGGTTTGAATCTATTATGTACTCCGACACAAGCCATGTTCCTTTAATGCAGTCTTGTGGGGGCAGACCTATTGTGGGTGGGACCTTTTGATTAGGTTGTTTCCATGGAGATGTGACCCTGCCCATGGAAGGGGGTCTTAATCCCCTTGCTGGAGTCCTCTATAAGAGGATAAAAGGAAGAGACATTTTAGAGAGAGCTCAGAGAAGCTAAGAGAGAAATGCCCAGAAACATTTGGAGACAGCCATTGAAACCAGATGTTTGGAGTTGCTAAGCTAAGAGATACAGCCCAGCGTTTGCCCCAGAGAAGCTAAGTGGGAACCCACAGACACTTAAAGAGAAGGCTACTGGAATTGGAAGCTGAAAGCAACACAACCTGGCAGCAAAGGACCAGCAAACGCCAGCCACATGCCTTCCCAGCTGACAGAGATGTTCTGGGTGCCACTGGCCTTTCCTCAGTGAAGGAATCTTCTTCTTGATGCCTTAATTTGGACACTTTCATGGCCTTAGAACTGTAAATCTATAACCTAATAAATCCCCTTTATAAAAGCCAATCCAGTTCTGATATTTTGCATTTGCTGAAGTCCCCCAGGTCTCCCTCTGTCTTGCTTTGAATTCTTCCTACCAAAATGAGAACTTTCGTCCTCCATACAAATGCATGAAAAGTTTACAGAGAAAACAAGAACTCATACAAAAAAGAATGTGCCAGTTTGAATGTATTATGTCCCCCAAATCACAATTATCTTTGATGCAATCTTGTGTGGGCAGATATATTAGTGTTGATTAGATTGTAAGTCTATGATTGCGTGTTTCCATGGAGATATGACCCAACCAACTGTAAGTGGACCTTGATTAGTTCACTGGAGCACTATATACGCTCAGACAGAAGGAGTGAGCTTGCTATAGCCAAGAGCGACACTTTGAAGAATGCACAGGAGCTGAGAGAAGAGCTGCAGATGAGAGACTGTTTGAAGACAGGTGTTGAAAGCAGACTTTTGCTCCGGAGGAGCAAAGAGAGGGAAAAGACCCCAAGAGCAACTAAGAGTGACATTTTCGAAGCATGGAAGTCTAGAGAGGAACGTCCTGGGAGAAAGCTATTTTGAAACACAACGTGGGAGCAAAGGACCAGCAGATGCCAGCCGTGTGCCTTCCCAGCTAACAGAGGTTCTCTGGACACCATCCTCCTGTGAAGGTACCCGATTGTTGATGACTTACCTTGGACATTTTATGGCCTTAAGAAGGTAACTTTGTAACCTAATAAACCCCCTTTATAAAAGCTGATCCATTTCTGGTGTTTTGCGAAAAGGCAGCATTAGGAAACTGGAACAGAGAACCTCCCCAAATACATTTGGGATCCCTGTTAGACTAATCGTGGTATTATCAAGTAGAGATGATGCTTCTTGACACTGAAATAACGAAGTGAAAATACCTAGGTTTGTGCTTCCCTGCCTCCGCCTTCTGTCTGCCACTTTCATAATTCTTCACACTCAAAACCTTCACTGCAAGATGCTGAAATCATCTCTCTTTATTCTTCTCAATTAACTTTACTCCTTTTCCTTCACAATTTGATCCTTATTTATCATTCAAATGGAAGCATTACCTGTGATTGAGCCATAAAGGAGTGGAAACATTTTAAAGGAAAAACGATTAAAGCAGTTTAGTTAATAGCTGTGCGATAAGATGCCTCTGTGTGATATCTAAGGTAATTTTTCCCTGAAATCTTTTCCTAATATTCCAATGTTCCAAAAATTACAGGTTTCAGTAACAGTCAACCTTTTCTCTAGTTTGGCAGCGCCCTTTTGTCTTCATCTGTTTGGGTCAGCAGAGAACAGAAGCAGGAACAGGTTAGGAAGCTCTGAAAGGTCTCACCAGACTTCAAGGAGAGTGGAAAAGGATTAATCCCTCTCCCTGCAATTTCTGGAGTTAGACTGCCTCGGATGACTTGTTGCCAGTTGAAAATGGCTGTGACTTGCCTCATGGACTGGTCTAATGGGAAAAAATGGAAGGAAGGTGCCAAAAAAACCCAGGTTCCAATGCTAGAATTAACTCATCCAGACTTGGGCAGGTTCTCTAACTTTTCTGAACATCTGACTATTTGATAGGGATCATAAGTAACAGTCGCATGAAGAAGATTTTGTGAGATTGAGTAAAGCACATGATACACATTTATTCTAAATGCTCAATAAATTTTAGTATGATCTCTCTTTTCCATCCTGCTTTCATTAGTAATGTGCTGCTAGAAGGAAAGAGTATGATTTATTTGTCAAGTTGAGATAAATATTTTATATTAAATATATAAAATATGATAAATACTTGTCATATAAATAATTTATGATAAATACCTGTGATGTTAGCTTCTCTTTTTTCTACTTAACAACAAGCATTTGTATCATTTTGAATATTATTTGATGGCATGACTTTTAATAGCTGTGCAATATTTCACTGTACTAACAAACCAAACAGTTTTATCAATCTCAAATTTTGGGATTTTTAAAAAAATTTACACACTCATATATTATAAAAAATAATGAGTAGAAATAAATAATATATGTAAAAACTTATGCTCAATATGAAACTGCATTATCGTGGTAAAAAGTATTGGGGCAGTTAAATATCTCTAAGACTCTTGGTAGTTATGAAGATATATGAAGGTATGTAAAAATATGAAGATATTTCTTCCTTTCAGATCTATCACAGCAATTTATAGTCTCACCAGAGTAGCATTTTGCATTTTGATTTCTTTGCCAAAGTTGTGAATTATCAACTATTCGTAGTCCATGTTCAAACAGTAAGAACTGTTTGTCATGTGAAGATTTCTATATTTAAAACTTTTTTCTTTATCTTGACATATGAAATGCAGTTCAGAATTATAACCATATTCTACCAATATTTTCAATTATTTCAATATTTGCAATAATAATTATACAACTATTTCTTTAGAGTGGCAAAAATATTAATAATATTTTCTTTACTCTTTTGTGTTTCTTCATCATTAAAATATGTAAATCACTAAAATTATTTTTTGAAAATTTTCTTGTTGTGAAGAGATATTACTTTACTTTTATGTGGAGAGAGTAGAAGTTAGCTGATTTTCCCAGTATCACATGTTTAATAATCCATTGTTTCCCCAATAATTAAAAATGCCACAGTAATCATATTTCAAACCAAATACTCATATACAGGTGTTTTGTTATATTTAATTGATTTTTGCATATTTGTTTATTAATACTTATACATTTATGGAAACCTTATCTGGCAGAATATTTTCACTGTATTTTACTTTGATTTCTCCAAATTTTCCCAGTATTAGAATTTTTTTTGCAGTACATTTTTGTACATTTTACTTTCTCTCTTTCTAATGAATTTGACTTTAGATTATCATTTTTATTCTGTGTATTATAATCTTAGATTTTCCTTCTGGATCTGAGAGACTTTGTCAATTTACAGTGACACATGGAACTTTCACGTGTGTTGTTAAACAACTGTAATGTTTGCCTTACCTCTTTTATTTATGCTTTGCAGTAATTCACTTTTTATTTTTTAAAATTTTTATTTCTTTTGCTGCATGCTTAGTACTTGTATTTTGCCTCTGATGATTTGTAAGCTAGGCATTCATTTTTAAAATTTTGCTTTCAGTGGTTAAATATGTATATGTATGTGTATGTGAACAGATTAAAATTTCAACTTAAAAACAATGTAGAGCCTAAAAGCTAAATGAGTATACACTGTTTGTCATTCCTGTTGATTTAGCCTTAGTATTTCAGGCCCTTACATGTTTACTAGGTACCAGGATTTTTTTTTTTTTTTAACTTTCTTCTCCCTTTCCTCCTTCCCTTCCTCCTCCTCCTCCTCACTCTCCTCCTTTTAATAAATTTCAACTCCATTTAGCTAATGAAGAATTGAGGCCCTCTGAGATTAAACACCTTTCCAGGTCACACGGATCTAAGTATCAGGACCCTAATTCTATTTTGACTCCATAATATTTACGCTTCATCACTATGTTGTATGATTTCCAATCATGCCAGCAAAATTCATATCATAGCTGAGATCCTAGAAAGCAGAGTTTCCATAGGAGACTGGCAAGTTTCAGGGACAAGAGAAATTGAACTTTAAACGCCCATCACTACTGAGGATTTGTTAGACTTTTACAATATTCCTAACAGTCAACTATTGATTATGATTTACAAAGTTAATTTTTATAGGGACTCTCTTTCCTGATAAAAGAGTAATGAATTTATTTACTATAGGCATTTATTATCAGGCCTGATTTAGGTGCCTTTAAAGTAGCACTTTTATTTCCGGCTCAAATGTTATTGTTCATCAGTTTTATGATTTGAGAATAATTTTGATAAGATGCTATAAAGTTTCTCCAGGATGTCTGTTTCCCCACTATGATTTAACTTTAGTTTCCAAGACAATTAGGAAAATCACTCAATCTCTTGATAATGGCCTTTAATCGGGTAGTCCCAGGTGTAAAGGAAGAATGTTTTGGAATTTGTCTTTTAGTGATATAACTTGTAACTTCTCATGAGGCCTTAACACTGTTTTTTAAAGTAACTTAAAAGAGGAAACCTCTTTGGAAATAGAATTTCCAGAAAAATCTGATATTGAGTCATTGTAATAATGAAGAGAACAACGTATACTCTATTACTTTGGTTAAAAAAATAACAACTCATAAGACACTATCACCTAATCACAATTGAACTATAAATGGAGTTTAAGTCCTTCTGACCTTTATCATTATTTGGCAGATATTTGGGAAAATATTCTACTAAGCTTTTTGTATGTTGTTAGGCTCTCTCATGGTTGGCTGAGGTACAAAATCCTTTAAAATCCATTATCCCACATAAAATTCCAGGCAGTGATTTTTACTATGGGTAATTTGGGTAGGCACACAAAACAAAAATTACCTGGCCTTCTCTGACCATACAGTCTGACTGGAGTCATTGGGAAACATACGTTAAATGACCAGTGTCTCTTTTTACTATCCCTAGAGCTAGTAGCACAGATGAACATTTTTCTTACAGCTCCTGCTGACTTTCATTCAGTCAAACAATCTTGCATGCAGTGGGAGTGTGCTTTTTAGCGTTAGGTTCTCCCAGAAGCATTTGGATACAAGTGGTTCAGTAAGAACTGCTCCAGGAGAAACTCAGAAGGGAGTGGAGGAAGTAGACTGGGGAATGGGAAACAAGGGAGAGATGCCAGGGGACGTCCCCGAGGTCTGCCTCGGCTCTCAGGGAGCTCTGGAGTGTAAATTAAACTCCAGGCCAAGAGGCCTGAGTTTCGTGATCCCACAGATCAGTCCCTGGGGCCATAAGCATAACAGGAAATTCTGGCAGACTTTGAAAATCTAGCAGCTCCAGTGGCCAAGGGCATCCTCTAATAGCCACAAGTATAAACTGGTAACAGGAAAGCTTGAGGAAGTTCATGTAGAAGTGCAGACACCTTGAGGGGGAATCCTGGGATTTAGACATGGCACCCATGGCACGCACCATAGGATGCTTCGTTTTGTCTTTTTTCAGTTCTCTGCCATCCCTTATCTATTCTGTGATTGAAAAAGTTTATTGCTCCTTCCAATCCTTATCCTTATGGAGGAGGAAGGAAACATCAACAAAATGAAGTGATGGGATAATTCTAAAAACAGTACCTGCACAAACCAAAGAATGTGGAAGGTTTCTGTTTTCCCTGCCCTTCCTGTAGACTATTGGGCTTCACAACAGTTTGTTCACTTCTCAGTAATGGATTGCTTATTTGTTTTAAATACAGGAATAAAACCATTGCCTTAAATTGGCTCCCAAGAAAGACTCATAATTCAACATCAAATAAGTCTATTTCTCACAAATAATTTTTTTTCCTTCCTTTCTCCTGCATAATAACTCTAATGACTTTGGAAAATTCCTAGAAGATGCGTATTTTTCATTTTTGTATCATCGCTCCAAATCTGCTACCTCTTACTTAGAGGAGGCTTAGTAACATTAATTTAAAACAAAGACTGTTCCTTTATGCCTAAACCAATTCAAATTCTAGCCAAAGAGAAAACAAAAACAAAGGAACTAAATATTTAAAGTTGTTCTTGACATTTGATCACTCTTAACATTGATCAATCTGCATTTACAGAAATGTAAGGCAATGGGCAGGAAAGCCCATTTGTGGATTTTTCTTCAATGAAACCCTGTTAATTAGCAATCACATTAGTCTATTAGACCTCTGGAAGGAAGCACCTAAGATGATCTATAATTAAATTCCTGGAATCCAATTTACGCTAGCCACCCCTTGAATAAACATCATTAAACTACATGTTGCTCAACAAAGCAATGCATAAAAGCTTTCTGGAAAGGCTTAAACAAAGACACAAATTATATATAATGTTTGGGTTCCTCAATCCAACAAAGAAGTTACATAGCTACAAAATTGCTATCTCTTGGAGAACCCATCATGTAATAGATCCTGTAGCATTTTATTTGTTTGACTGTTATCGGAATACTGAAGTTCCAACTCTTCCTAGACATCAACTCACTCCTCCCCCAAACATAAATATCAAATCACATCCAAGGAGTTCGGCTACAAGATCTTGGATGAATTCTTTCTATATTTCAAAGTAAAATGGGTATATAGCTTAGGTTTTCTTTGTTTAACGTATATTGCAGCATCATGGATATTATTAAATGATGTTCTCTAGTAAATTGTTTGAAGAAGCATGATAATATTAATTTACATTTTCCCTAACTTGGAAGATGAGTTTTGTAAGGGAGTTCACAAAGAAGCTTTCTCAGGAAAGCCCAGATGAAAAATCAATCTTCTATAATTGGTTCCTTAAAAGGCCTTAATAAATTGTCTTATCTCACAGGAACAAGTACACTTTTTCTATTTCCTACTTATGTGTTCTCAATGGGAGGTCATTTTGAAAAGAGGCATAATTAGAACTGGAGTGAACCATTTGGTACTTGAAAGGGGGACAGTTTTTCCTCCTGAGATTCTTCTGTTTAAGAGTTTTGGTTTTTTTTTGGTGACAAACCTGGTATAATCTTCCACGGGCTCACTTGGATTATTTAACAAAAAAGTTTTGTTGAATATTGCCATTAATGGAGGCTTTAACTGACTATTTCATTCTTAGAAAGTAAACAAGTAATGAAATGCATTGTACATGCATGCTGTTCTTTGTTAAAATGTTGATTCTTAATTCCAAATTAAATTATTTCAAATATTCTTAAAAAGAAGGGATGAAATTGAACTATCATCATATTTGTCTGTAAGAATATCACTACATAAGTATTTAGAGACAATTTACTACAAATACAATGAAGTATAATCAAATTTTCAAATGGTTTTACACTATTTGATGAATACAGAATAACTTTAAAATAATTAAATTCAGAAACTTCATAAAAAACAGGAAAAGCACAAAAATAGTTACAGAAATTATGTAGAGCAGAGGTCAGCAAGATTTTCCACACAGGGACAGATAATAAAAATAGTCTCTGGGACAATTATTCAGCCATGTAGTTATAATACAAAAACAAACATACAGTAGACAATATGTAAATGGAGGAGTATGACTGCGTGTCCATAAAACTTTATGGATACTGAAATTTAGATTTCATACAATACTCACATATCACAAATTACTATTCCCTTTTGCATTTTATAAACAATCTAAAACTAAAAAAAAAATTTCTTAGCTCATTGGGCATTGGAAAAAAGAAGGTGGTAGGCTGGATTTACCCTGTGTTCCCTGGTTTGCCAACCTCTGATTTAGAGTTCTAGATTGTTACCTTCTACAAATTGGGAATGTTAACATTTTTTTATTTCTCTTCTATCATATACTAATATACTTTCATATATTTTTGTAAGTATATCAACACAGTATTGCATATGTGTGTGCTTGTGTGTGTGTGTATATATATATATACATATATATTTATGTCTTCTGAAAAATCATTAAAATAATATAGCTTCAATCTATTCTCATGTCATTAAGTGATTTTATACATTATTTTAATTGACTCATACAGTTATTAGCATCACCATCATTAATAACATATTTCCATTTTGTATATAAGAAAACCGAGGCTTAGAGAAGATCTCAAGGTTGCAAGGTCTATCCCTCAGTATTGGCGGTATAGGTATTAAGTAGAAAATAAATAAAATAAAATAATAAAATAAAATGGACCCTGTTTCTGTGCTAGGTAAAGAGTGGATAAAAAGTAAGAAATGTTAAATAATAACAAAGATCATTTTGTCCAAGCCTTGAAGAAGACAGATAAATTCCTTTTCCTCAAAAAAAAACAGTTCAACAATATGACACCAATAACAATCACTGATTATCATCTAGATTTAAGATCTCTCTCATCTGTACAGTGCTGAATCAAGTGGTCTCTCTTTGAACTGGCTGCTTCTTAATCCATGTTTATCAGCAGACTTCCCTTAGCAAAGATTTTCCATCATTGCAATAAATTCAATATGGCTTTCTTGTATCACAAGGTTTTATTTCTGAGTTCAGATTCATGCCACATTGACTGGAGCTGGATGTGGTCAAACTCATGAGGTTTTTGTTTTCAGAAAATTGGCTTAATAACTTCTACTGTGACTCGTATCAAATACTATTATCATAATTCTCTAGCCTAACTGTCAGAGAGCTATCTCCCCTCGCTCTTTTTTCTGACTTTTTGGGAGCAAACTTACAGTGTTCTCCATGTGCTTTCAAAATTAAATTGAATGAGGCTTGACGTAGTAGCTGCTAATGCAATGTTATAGTTTCTTACTTTCCTTCCTCTATCTCACTTAATGCATTATGGCAGATTAAAAAAATAAAGTCTCTTGTTTTCCTTACTATAAGTACATGCTTAAAAGTTCATTTCTTTCTTTTTCAGTTTATTTTGTAAAAGACATAATCCAGCTAGAAAGTACAGCCCTAATTTCCATTGTGTGTATGATAATCTGTAATGCCTAATTTCCTGAAGTGAGTTTATTCTTAAATTCTGGAAAATTGCATATTTGCTCTGAGATCCAAGTTTCAAAATCATGCTTCACAGTGGAAAAATGTTTACTATGTTCTTAGAGTGTGGAATATTAGTTCTTTTTCTCAAGCATTCAGAGAAAGTTTTAAAATGTTAACCTAAATACATTTTTAATTTTACTGTGAAAGGATTTTTGATGTATTTTCAGGAAATTCTTCCCTATATCAATTGTGGAGTGAAGGGCATCATAGAAGAAAGGAGATAAACGAGCTCTTTTTAAAAGTGACTACACATTGGCATTCATGTTAGCAATACATGAAAATGACATTATTAAAAATATGTTGATTTGTGATTGTTTTGACATTTTACCACTAAATTTTCAAAACAGTATCAGGAGCACATGTGACTCCATATTTTCAGAAGTATTAACTGACAGCTTATAAGTGCCATCCTTGGTGCCAGACAGCAAATCAATGGAATGATCAATTTCACAATCCACAGGCTCTGAATCAGCTACAAATAAGTAGATTTTGTCCAAGTATTAATGTTCACACAAAAACAATCATTAAGGACATTAGCAAGACCATTTGTAGTCATTAATGCTGTCAATTATTTCACAGTTTTTTTCCTTTTATTTTCTCTTAAAAGGTGGTTCTCTGCTAATAATTGCTTCCTGTTCTCTTGTGTTCAGATGTTGTGATTATATTTTGTAAATATCAGGAGGGTTATGTGACCCAAAGTGCTGTGATTTTAACCAAAAAGGAAAAACAAAATGCCCTGCACATAGCTGCTTTCCAGTAAATACCAGCTGCACTTGAACAAGATAATCTGAAAGATGGAAGAAAAACTTGTTTATTTGGTATATTTTTAATTGTTGGTTTAAAAACAACTGTCTTCTTTAATTATACAAGTACTTGTCTGAAATTTTTGAGAAATACTTTGTTAAATATGTTTCAAATAAATAATCTATTAGGCCTTTATAATATATTCTGAAGGACCTTGGGTAAATTAATATTTAGACACCAAGGAGATGAGAGAAGAATGTATGCAAAGTTTTATGACAACTTATTCATTCTATTAAAAAACTGATTTCTATTTTTTAAAGGAAAATCAACCCTTCCCCCATATGCACAAACCACGTAGAGGAGAGAGCAGGGAGTTGGGATGTGGAATTAGCAGAATTAAAATGCTCCACGAAGGTATATTTCTCACGTGTTGCGAAGACACAGTTTGGCTTGTGGCTTCTCAGAAGAAGATGTAGAACAGGTCCTCGTCTCTAGAACTAGCTGTATGTTCCCTTCCGGTATTGAGATGGGTCCCAGGCATGACAGTGATGTAGGCTTGGATGAGTAAGTTTAGGCTTATCCAAGCTTCCCTTCACAACAGCATGAGAATCCAAAAGTTGGCGAGTTTTAAATATGGGTCAGTTCCTCAGAGATGGAACCATTTCAAAAATTGATCAGCTCCAGATTCATGGGCTACCTAACCAGTAGTCAGTGCCTAATTCCTCTGTCATTCTTTTCTTTTAGGAAACCTCTAATACCTACTTCCGGAATGGCATTGGTATTCATTTACGTTCAACAAATCCTCTTTTCCTTTCACGTGATTGACAATCCTTTCCCAATCTCCAATAGTTGTTTGGCTCATTGCAAACCTTTGTCCTTCCTGTTTACCTGAAGAAATGCTTCAGGAGCTTTGTGATATTTTTGTGGACCACCTCGTATAAACATACTCCTACACAGAACATTCTGAAATATTATTCAACTAAAGTTTAAATAATACTGCTCAGTACACACCTCTAACCGTCTCCTTGCTTCTAAAACAAAAACCATGCAATGTGTTGGCTTAAAAACAGGAATTTATTGGCTCATGGTTTCATAGGAAGAAAACTTGTTTCCTACCTGGGTCTGTATCTTCTGGGTAGCTGGCAATCGTTGGGGTTCCTTGGGTTTTCCGTCACATGGCAATGCGCATGGCCGCATCTTCTCCTCTCCCTTCCGGGTTCTGTTGACTTCACCTTCTGGCTGCTTCCCGTGGCTTCTCTTTTCCTATCCAATTTCCTTTGGTCATAAGGACTTCAGCCAAATCGGGTTAAGATCCACTATCATTCACTTTGGGTACACTTTAGCTAATAAAATCTTCAAAGTCCTGTTTACAAATAATTTCATACTCACAGGACCAGGAGTTGGGATATGAGCATGCCTTTTGTGGAGACATGATTCAATCTTCAACAATACCTGTATGTCCTAATGTATTAATAATGTCACATAATAAAAAATAATACAGACTAGAAATGATCCAAGCAATGTAATCAAAACAGAAAACAGTTTCAGAGCATATTTCCCCTTTATAATAATAACCAAAAGCAATTTAGCAGTACTTATTAAAGGCTACTAGATTTCATCTTACCTTTTGACCAGAAATTCAGCTTCAAAACATTTATCTCAAGAAAATATACACAGGACTATGTGGGATTGAACTTCAAGGATATTCGTCATAGCTTTTACCATAATAGCAAAATTAGGCAAAAGTCTGTAAAATGAGTCTTTGTTTAGATAAAATATAGTGTAGTGCAATCAAATGCAATATAAATAGTAATGTTTACAGAAATATTTATTTGCATGGACTGCTTTTATGATAGACTGATAAATGAAACTAAGATTACAAAACTGGGTATATATTAAACTTCATTGTATTTAAGAATTGATGCAAACGTCAAGTGGTAAAAGTTATAAAAAACTTTTTTAAATGATTGTTTGTGGACTGTGATTTAGGGTGTAAAATATATATTTTTCACTTACCTTCGTTTTCTAATTTATCATCAATTATTTTTGTAATAAATATATTGTAAAAGATGAACACATTTCTCCCTGCAACAGTATTAAATGCTGTGATTTTGAGAGAGCTGAACATTTTTTTTCCCTTCCTTGTTCTTTCCAGGATGAAAATAAGAAAAAATAAACACATACTTGCTTTCAATAGTTCTTGCATAAAAGATTGCCACATATTAAACTGTCAACAAATATCAAAGGGAAAAGAAATCTCTTTGATAACTAACTAGCAAAATGTCACTTTGGGATATCTGACATTTTGATATGATCATTGATAATAGCTGTGGAAAGCTCAGTAAATTTGTAAACCAGGTGCAAATAATGTGGCATAAAATGTTCATTATGCAAATTAGATGCTTTAAATCTTCACATGTAGCTGATGTGTTTATACTGAAGTTGAAGACATTTATTTTTTTCCTACCTAGCAGACCCCAACTGCACAGCCTTCTAATTTTCTACATGTTTGGAAACCTATTTATAATACTACACAAACAAACTCACTAAAGAAACACTGAGTAAGATGTGATCAGTTTAGTCATGATATCCAAGTGATATGACAGAAGAAAAAATGTTTAAAAGATAAAAGAACTCATCCATAATTGTAGAAAAGGAAGGGACGTAATTACAGAGTCTCTTGCTCCCAATCAATGAGGAACCTGTAACCCAAAGTGAGTGAACTTCTCATTTAAAACTTCACAATTAGTGGAAAAACTATAGTAAAATAGTAGTGGTGTCACAGATTTACTTACGCATTAAATTATATTTGCAAAGAAAATGGGTTTTCTTCATTTACTTGATGCTGGTCACATCTCCATGAGCATCTACTCCACTTGATATATAATGGGTGTCATAATGGCCAACAAAGTGAGTATACATACTGTCCATACTGTACAGTTTGGACAGTAATCTCTATATATATTGGTAACCTTGTCTTTTTGATAGATGTTTTTTTTCAGAACTCACATGCTCCTTTGCAATGTGTCCTCTGGGTGTATGATGAAGTGGTGGAACAACCATGATCACAGGCGGCCCAAGAGAAGAGGTTCCCATACCCACAGTGGTCCTCTGACTGCTCTGCGGGACCTGATGTGCTCTCCTTTCCAGGATGATGACAGGTAGGGCACATGTGTTTCATCTGCCTTTTGTGAAATGACGATGTGCTGGCACGCATTGTTGGAGACCATATTCCTAACCATTTGCCCAAGGCCACAAATTATTTTCCCAAGATGCCTTATGGTTTGACACACTTCTGATTTCCCACTGAAATATGCAAGCATGTTGGATCCCTTTCATGACATGCACTGACTTTCAGTGATTAAGAAGTGATGAACAGAGAAAAGGAAAGCTAATCTTGGTATACTACAAAGCTCAACCGTAAATAGAACTTACATCATCATTAGGACTCAGGCTCTTCTAACTTTTTGAGGATTCTTCATATTAAACCTACTGGCATTCGTATCTAGTTGGATGCATCCAAAAACATCTTTGTTGAGTTACAGCCCAGTGGAGAATATGTACTCACGGAGGCTGTAGAATTCTGAAATCTTGCCATCTGCTCATGGAAAATCAAGTGCCCAGAGGTGGTTTTAAGTTTCAGATATTTCTATTTTTCATTTATGGGGGAGGGGATCTGAGCTTGTGACTTTTTTGGTCATATCGAGAGAACAGCAATATTTCATGCATGATTTTTGTCAATTTTGAATGGGGATCTGCCTAGAGGTGAGGTCCAATGGCTTTGAGGAGCAATGCACAAAGCATTTTCTCTCAGACAGTAGAATCAAGGCTTAATTAAAGAACTCCACACCCCTAGGACAGGGGCCCTCACAACATCTGCCCAACGGAATTTCTGAAGTGTTCTTGAGGACCAACTATTGTGTTTACCATTTTTCTCTTTTGTCAATGGAACATTTTATTGGGGCTATCTTGTCCCTATTGTATCTTTGCATAACTGAATTGTATATGGAATAAAGATATGTAGTTTGCTTTTTAGTTTATTGATTCCTAGAGGAATTTAATGTAGAAAATTAAGCATTGCCAAATAATTCTTACCCTTGCTCAGAATGTAGTAACTGTGAGAATTTGCATGACCTTTACAGAGTGGATGACTTTGTTATACATGCAGGAGAAAGAATGAAACGGTTATTTGATGATCAGAAGGATGTTTGATAGCAGACAATAGCTAGATGTTCACCAATATCATTTACTTTTGGTGAGTATACATTGGGTCATAGGCTCCTGTTGTGGGCGATTAAGGTAGCATGCATGAAGTCCACTTTTCAGCAATGCCGGAAACATGGCCGCCAGGGCTGATGCAACAACAGCTTGGGTTGCCCTCCGCCTTCTTTACGGAAGCGGTTCGCGCCAAAAGCACTAACCCTACATCTGCCTTCCACCCCGGCAACAGCAACCGCCAGTCCCCTACATCTGCCTTCCACCCTAGCAACAGCAACCGCCAATCCTAGATCACCACCCGTCCTTAATAGCCACCCCCATCCTACCCTAGAGTATATATGCTCAGCCTCCTCAATAAAATTTTGCAGCTTGATTAGAAACCTGTCTTGCTGTCATTCCTCGTGTCTCTTGTCCCATACCATTCTTCCCTCGCAGGAGTCAGAGCCTCCGTTGATCGTCCCGCGGGCCGGGACAGGCTCCCTTAATATTAGAGTGGGATGTTGGCAGAAGTGACATATCCTATTTCTAGGCTTTGGCCATAAAGCTTCCAGCATACTCATCCAGATTTGCTCTCTCCCTCTGTGGTGACCTCAGAACCACACATTTAAAATGGAAGAATTCTGGAACACTTAGAGGGGAGTAGATAAGAGAACCATTGTTGGATTGTGATAAAAGAAATAAGTCTGTACTGTTTGCATTAGTTTCCTATTGCTGCTGTAACAAATTATCACAAACCTAATGGCTCAAAGCAAACACAAATTCATTATCTCACATTTCTTAGGCTCATAAGTGAGTCTTTCAGGTCACCTTTAAAAATCGAACCATCAGCAGGGCTACAGTCTTTCTTGTGCCTCTACGGAGAATAATTTCCTTGCTGTTCTCAGCATCTGTAGGATCCCTGCAGTCCTTGCCTTGTGACCGTCTCCTCTATCATTGAATCCAGTAGTGTAACATCTTCCATTCTTTCTTCCTGACTATGGTCTCAATTTCCATCATAACATCTCCTCTGACTCTTACCCTACCCACTTCTTGTAAGTACCCTTGTAATTCCATTGGGCCCATCTGGATAGTCAAGGACAATCTCCCCCACCTCAGGATCCTTCAATTAATCACATCTCCAGAGTCCCTTTTTCCATGAAATGTAACATATTCACAGATCCTGGAGATTAGGATGTGGAAATCTTCAGGGTGGGGGTGGGGGGGGGTACTTATTTGACCTGCCACATGTTAATGTTTCTGGTGTAATGTTTGGAGTCTTTTTGTAGCCACTGACATTTACTATCCTGACTAATACAAGGTGAATGGAAGGTGATGATGAATTTAGTTTTTCACAAGTTGAGTTTGAAATGTCAGAGGGAATTACAAGTGGAGATGTCTAAGAGATTTAACATATATGGTCCTAGAACTTACAATCAAGAAATGAACACGTATCACCCATAATCATCATGGGGTTACTGCTTTCAAACTTCACATTTTCCACAGCACCACCCTCTGAAAAATTCTTGATTGTGTGGTAGTTTGGAGGTTCTCCCTAGAGTCAAATTCACTGTTTTTTAACTGTCATTTTATTAATGTGAATGTACTCAATCCTTTGTGTACGTTTGGACCATACAAGGTTGACAAATGAAGATCTTTGAATGAGATTACCCAGAAAATGTATATGGTAAAAATAGGTGTTTTGATGACAAAAACTCTAAAAAGAGAGTGTTGATAGGTAACAAAAAGTATGGAGCTATAGAAGTCAAGGGCCAAAAAACATTTTAAGAATTCCCGAGAAGTCATCAATGTCAAATGCTTCAGAGAGGTCAGGTATGGTAAGTTCTGAGAAGTATTTGCTGGAGTCAGCAGCTTGCATGCCTTTTGTGATTTAGAGAAGAAATAATTCCATTGAGTAACAGGTTACTTTACAGACATACAATTTTGAAGGGTGCAAGGAAGGTAAAATTTGGAGAAAACAGTTATGTAAAATAATTTCAAGAAATTTATTTAAGAAAATTTTAAAAATAAGTAGTTTTGTCTTGTTCTGTTTATTATCTTAGAGAAAAGGTAAAATCAATTAATAGATTTTTAAATGTGTGAAACTCTTATACATGTTTAAAACTTCATGAGGATAGGTGAGTTCAGAGGAAGATACAAGAGATAAAGACTATAGTTACTGAAGTTGTGTTGCCAAGGAGATATACCCTCCAAATATGGTGTGGTAACAAAATGTTAATGAGGTTCATTGGAAGAGGCTTCTATTTGTCATGTTAATTCCAAGAAGGGGCAAATGTGGTAGGCTGGGTGCTTTTAGGAACTTAGAGAATATTTCACATAGTCACTGTGACCAGGCAAATACAGGATAATTCATGGGCAGCATGAAACCACCAGACTGTCTAAATGTAACATTTTCTCAGGCAGCGTTTAGAAGCTGGATGGAAAAGATAAGTAGCCAATATTTAGGATTTTGCAGAATTGTGGTTTTACTGGCAGCATGTAACAGAAATGTAAGGAAAAGTACGGAAAAGGATTTGAGGCTCTTGGCAAGAGAACAATTGAAATGATGTGCCCTGGAATCTAGAAATAAAGTGGAAAATAAAAATACAGTCGTGGCAGTTTGAAGAGGAGACTGATCAATGTGGAAGCGTTAAAGTAGCGAATGGACTGGAGTTCTTGGTGAAACTGCAAAACAGGGGTAGTGGGATGGCCACAGGCAAGATCTGCAAGAGGAGGTTTAGATGAAAGAGGGGAAAATTTGCTTTCAAGGATTCAGAATTGCAATTCTAGATAATTGTGAAAATGGGTGGTTGAAAGAGAGACAAGGTGAAGGTCACAGGAGTTGAGAATATTAGAAAAATAAAAAGAGCACATGTACATCTAGTCAGATGCCGAATTCACTTCTATGATAGATGATTGGATTTGACTTGATGAGAAGGACAATGAGTTGAATCAGGGGATAAAACTTAAGTTAATGAAGAAATGTGGACAGGAAATCTAGGTAAACAGCTAGAAGGGTTGGAGAATGGTATAAATAGATTGCACAAGCTTTAATTGAGCATGATTTAAAAAAAAAATACAATAATTCACACACTTAAAAACCACATGTAAAAATCTTGCTTATTGTTGTAAATTTTGCATTAGTTAAGTTGGCTTTTAAATTTGGGTCTGGGTGGAGGTCAGGTGTGACAAAAAGCGAAACCAAGGCTAGAATGTGTGAGAAAAGTGTGTCACTCACAAGTTCCAGAGAAAGAGGGGGGCCATAAGGGGCTGACAGGGAGCACCATCAACTCTGGGGTTCAGCCAGCAGATGGGGAGCACAGGAGCAGAGCAAGAGGGACCGGAGGGCTTGTATATTTATTGTGGTCAGAGCTGATGGTAGCAGATTTCCAGGAATGGTTAGTTTAAAGTAAAAGAGAAAGGGACTGGGGATCTGAGGGTTGTGGGAATGGTGTGTTTATCATTTGGGACCAGCTGTGGGTCTGACTGAGATGTCTGGGTGATGTGGGGGTGGCAGCAGATGGGGGTTTTGTCTCCTGGTAAATGCATGCCCCAGGGCTGGGAGGCTGCTGATTAACTAGGCCAAAGTCCAGTGTTGAGGCAAGTGGCTTGGCCAAAGTAAGATGAACATAGAGGAAGCACGCAAAATATTTGATAGTTAGGACAGCATATATTGTGCTAGAGTAACTTTCCTTCAGAGCTTGATTATACCATGACAAATTGACAAATATGCTTCAAAACTTGACACCTAATAAATTTGCCTTATTATCTGTGGATGTGATTCATCCTAATAATTTTTTTTGTAAATATATGGCTAACAATATGCCTAAACATAATTAAGATGATTACTAGGTAATCTTAAACCTGGGGTAACATTAAAGGAAATTTTACTGTAAATTTTAAGAACAATCAAGTCAGCTAAATAAAATGAGATTTTCTTAGAGTAAGTTCTTAACAGTGTGTTTTGAGATCTCTCCTGAGGATTTTGTGCTCAGACTAACAGAGATGAGTTTTTCCAACTAGATAGAAAATATGTATTTATAGCAGTAACAGGTATTACTGGCCCTGCCGCTTTTTCCCAACAAGAGCCTCCAGGTAACTTTCCTTGATCAGATTCTGCACAGAACAGGAGACATTCTAGTTTATACATCAGTTCTTTTGAAAACTTGGGAAGAAATAACCACTGGGAAAAATTACGGGTCCAAAACTGGAACGCTAAGGACCAGGTTTTTTACTTTCAGGTTTTTATCTCCCTGCAAAGCCCTGTCTCAGCAATGAGCCTTCCTACTTTAAAGTCTCTACCCAGTTACCTTCAGTGCAGATGCAAAAACGAGTTTAAAATCATGAAGTGCAATGCATAAGAAACCTGTATGAAAGGCTATGCTTATTATTCCTGAATATCTGTGGGCATAGATATGGTCAAATTCTCAAGTTGTTAGGAAAGGTGCACTTATGTAAGTGAGGGATTGCAGGATGGAGATTTACTTATGGGCAAGATCCAAGTGTGTTGAATGTGTCAGGTGGCTCTCCATATTTCTATCCTTTCCATTCCATCGTGGTGGTGTGAGCCGTGGCAGAATCTGTAAGAGGAAGCCCGTGCCTGCTTTCAGAGCCCTCCTTTCTGTCTTGCACATATGCTGCGTGAGAAGTAATTGGTCCCAAGACTTGTTCCCCTGTGAGCTGGCCCAGCTGTCTCCTCTCTTTTCCCTCCTCATCTCTGACAGCTAGCTGCAGTGTGGCATAAAGCCCTCTCTCCAGTAGAATACACACCCCCTGCAATAAGTGTATTGTTTTGATGTCAAGCTGTTTAGCCAACTAACTTGTTATCTTTGTTACCTTTGAATCAGAGAGGCTCTTGGATAGTTTTCATGTAGGTGGAGACTCCAAAGTAAAGCTGTTAGGGAAATTTTGGGTATGCTTTAATCATTCTTCAAAATCAGCTTATCAAAACTGTACTGCTGCATTTAGTTCAGTTGGGCTTCCCCAAACTGTGAGTTTGAGCATTAAATAGATAAAAATAAAGTGTTCTTCTGCTTTCATGTCTTATTACCCTTTTTTGCCTTTATAATCGTCAGGTAACTGTACTGAGTTCAGGAGGTGATTTGGGTCGACTGTTGGTGTAGCACCAATCCATCCTACTGGCCTTGGAGCTGGAGCCGATTCTAGATAATCCAGCTCTGGCAATAATTAATTCTTTAGTTGCTGAATCAAAGGGGTTTCTAGGGGACCAGCTGGATAGCTGTGTGGTGGCAGCCTTCTGGTAGGCTCACTACAGCACATGTCTACCCACTAAGAGCTGACAACCAGTGCTGCTATACAGCACATTGGAGGTCACTAAAGAATGTGAGTTAGGATAGGGTGTGGTGGTGTTACATCCAATGAGTATCAAGCTATTTTAATAATATAGAAAAACTCATGATTTTATCCAACATCATTTAAAATATTGCAATGACTATTTTAGGAAATGACCTTGTGACCCAGGATTTGTTAGTTAGTTTGGTTGCCTGGTTGGATTGGGTTAAGGAAATTAGTAGTGAATGCGCTAGTTCAATGACTACACGTTGGTCAGGGTTAGCAGTGACATTCCTTATTTCACTTCGTTCTAAAAAAAATGTGTAATTTATCTACATGTGGCTGTCTTTGTTACCTTTGAATCCAAGAGGATCATAGCAAGTTTTCATTTAGGTGCAAATTCTGAAATAGCAATGTTGTAGGGAAATTTTGGTTATGCTTTACATACTACACGTATCTGTACACAGCAAAGAGCACAGCGTCATTTTTGTTGTGCTCTCACATCTCACTCCTGCTTCAAAAAATAGTTATGTCAGGGATTTTCCATGTATTGAAAATGCCCAGGCATCTGAAAGAGCTTTAGCAAATTTAACCCTCAGTGCCTGACTTCCTGTATATTCAAGCCAGTCACTAAAATGCACAGTAGCACATGAAGTTGCAGACTTTTAACTATGCACAAGTAACACCAAACATTTCCATTCCTACATTTGCTCTCTCTCCCCCTGTTCTCTGTTTCTCATTCAGAAGCACAGGGCACGTACACCCAGCTACAATCACATACAAACACTGGTTAAAATATGAGAGTGTTTTTAATTATTTTTAAATGGAGTCTAGTGCAATTCAAAATTCTGGAACACAGTCAAATCTCTGTATTAGCAATTCTAACAAAATTGTATGAGATAGATTAACTACTTGTTTCGGTCTATTCTTTCTCTCTCTCTCTCTCTCTTTTTTTTTTTTTTTTCTGTTTGGAGAGCTCCAGTACTGAGAAATCAAAACTTAAGGAATAAAAGGAAGGAAAAGAACTCTCTAAAGCTGGTATTTATCTTTAAAGTATGCCTTTCATTGCATAGTATTCAATGCCTTTGTGGTCTCTAGATTTGTGATTTTGATTATTCTCTATTTTGTTAAATTCTTTATAAATACCTGCTCTTCTCTGCTTTGCATAATCAGTCAAATCACCTAATGTTCCTTTTATGCAGAAATGTTTCTGCTGTGGTTATGCTTCCTTCCACACCAGAGAGAATTGAAAATAAGAGGCCATGCTAATAGCAATTGGTGTTTCATTTGAAAGTTAGATATATCTGCTTCTTCCAGATCTGCAAAACTCTTGAAATTTTAGTCTTACAAGTTCCTGCTCTAATTCTGAACAGGAGAGGAACCATAAAAAGGATTTCTTGACAACAGTAAGTAGAGTAGGAAAATAAGTCTGAGTTTTGTTGTGTGGTGTCCAGAATGCCTTCACTTGCCCTGGTTTGGGTGATAGTTCTTTTCAGGTCTCCCCTCTGCTCCCCTGGCCTGCCCCCCCCCCCCCCATATCCTGCTGTGTTGCTCCAGCAATGAAAAAGGGGCTCAAAACCACTCTTCCTGAACAATTAATTCTTTAAGTAAAGCCTCAAGACCATGCCAGACTTTGAATTTGCCTTGTTGGCTCCCTGGAGAGCAGGGATAGTTAATGATGATGGTGATGGAATGATAAATTCAGTTATTTTGGGTGTTTTGGAATTTTGAACGTTCTTATATATTAAAGACTGGTGACATTAATCATGAACTTGTCACACCTATTTGTTCAAGGCATATTGAGTTACCTGGGTACTCTGTAGAGGCCAGCCCTTGTGTTTGAGGTTTTGCCCTTAATCTCTGGTTCATTACTTCCTAACTTTCCCTCAATCCTCATGAGTTCCTGAGTCCAGTCACGTTACCTGACTCAGACTATCGAAAAATAGAAAGGAAAGGCATACGTATTTGTAACCACATCCACTTATTTGATGGACTAAGAAGATATTTGTTCTACTTTTTTGCTCTTCATGCCAATAATTAGCATTAATATCAAAGATTTGACTTCTAGAACCCTACCCTCATGGTTTTATAATTCCCAAATTCCAATTAGCTTCACCGTCACTCAGCTTCTGCCATACCCTTGCCAGTTGTGAAAGTTAAGAGGGAACAATCCACAAGACTGCACTACCTCTCACCCAAATTACAAATTTGGAAGTGATCATGGTCACCCTTTGTTTTGATAATTGTCTAGAAAGCCTCACAGAACTTTCTGAAAGGCATTAGACTCACAGCTAGAGTTTACTACCACTAAATGGTGCAGATTAAAACCAGCAAGTGAAGCAGTACATATTTAGGTCCACAAAAGTTTCACATGTGATATTTGCAGTTGTCCTCTCCCTATGGAATCACAGACAGCCTCGCTATTCCCAGCTACAGGCACGAGGTATTGCCGTCCGGGGAAGTTCACCCAAGCTTTTACTGAGGCTCCACAGTCAACTGTCCAAATGGCTGACCACAGTCTCCAGCCCCTCTGGAGATCAAGTTGATGCCACATGACTCAAAGTCCCAAATGCAAATCACATTATTATTCTTGCTAATATGGATCAAAACCTCCCAGACAAAGACAAACCTATCAGGTATGACATTCCAAGAGCTTAGGGATTACCTCCCAGAAGCTGAAGGCAAAGTTCAGACCTCTCTTTGGGCAAGGTTGCATTCTTTACCATGCACAGGTCATACCTTTTTTCAGTGATTTTCCAACTATAGCTTACAAGCAATCTTTTTCATCGGTATTAACAGCAGTGCCCCCTACACTGCACCTTCAGATTTTCCATTATGTCTTGAATGAGGCCCAAGAACCTTCATGTTCATAAAAATCCCCAAGCAATTATGATTCAAGTAGCTCCCCAATCACATTTTGGGAAACACTGTCCTCATTCCAACTGATAATTCTTCATATAAATATTAAAATCCAGACTGCAATCTTTGACCGAAACCTCATACCTTTTTATTCTCTTCTTTTCTCACTCCCATATATGGCTTCTAGACCTCATAGAATTATGTTCTCTTGATCCTTCAATGTTCTACAGAATATAGACCAGCTAAACTTCCATTCCATCTTTATCCACTTATATTTTATCTCCCAAACACCTTTAGTTAACTTTCATGCCTAACATCAGCTACAATGAACCAGAAAATAAATAAAAAGGCTTGTATCACTGTTATAATCTTACATTTGAATTATTGAGTGCAATTGGAAAAAATTGTTCAACTAAATCGTTTCACTAAAATTCCTGGATTTTAAATGAGATAGTGCTAGTGACTGTGGGACAATTTATCAGTCACTTATTTAAACTTTACAAACCCTTCAATCAATTTTAAAAACTTATTCCAAACTCTAAGACCAATAAAAGAAATCTCAATTGTACTTTCAAAAGAAAATTTTGCTGCTTCCTTCTTCTGCAATAAAACTGGAGCCATCTTGTATACATTCACACAAGTTACTGCCCCTTCAGACAAACAGGCCTCCTTTATCTAGTCTCATAAAATGAAATAATTGGACTTTCTCTTGGCCTTTCTCTTCCTAAATTTAACCCTTGTTACTGTTCCTGACCATATGTTTTAAGAACCATGTAGTTTAAGAACTTGTACCATTGAATATATCTTTTTCTTCTGTATCTTCAGTAAGTTGCACATAGTTAGCTCATTGTTCTTAGCCAGTAATATATTTAATATTTCCATTTTTAAAAGGTTTATTTACCTGTGTTCACCTCTAATTGCCTTAGCTTTTTGAAGCTTTTTCTTAAACTTGTGGAAAGATAATTCTCCATTTGCTAAATTATGTTGATTATTGCCCAGATATTATCCTACCATTATTATCTTTCTATTCTCATACTTTCTCTCATCTCTTCTCACTAATGTTGGCTTATAATTCCCTCTACCTGTTGAGTGTCTGTTCTCTGACTCTACATATATATTTTCTTATTTTTTGCAACCATCTAATGAGAAACCTAAACTAAATATATGATAATAATCATAGACTCATTTGTATCGTCCATAAGCTATATTCAACAACATAATGTAATTCATTTCTTACTAAATTTTATGGGATTCAGATTGTCTTCTTTTGAAATTCACAATAGACAGTAGCAGAGTCTCTTGAATCCATCTTTTCTTGTCTTTTTACTTTTATTTAACAATTTTTATCTCTTTGGGATTTTGTTTTCTTTTGTTTGTTTGTTTTTTTGCTTGCCTTGATACCTGGTCAAAGTTGTCTGTATAAATTTTTAGATTTTAGAAAATTATTTTTTTATTTTCTCCTAAATATTTTTAAATTTAAGCAATAGCTTAAATAAAAGCACCAAAAACATCTTTCCAGCATTTAATAAGTTTCTTATAATTTTTTTGCATGAATTACCATTATATCTACAGGAATTAATTTAGCTCTTTGTTCAGTTTTAGTTTCTAGTTTTTTCAGTTTGCTGGCTCCCTGGAAATATTTAACATCCTTTAACAATTACAAATAAGTATTTAAATATTCAAAATTGAAGCTTGAGTGGATAATTACCTTCATTTTACAAAAATCACCATGCCCCAATCAGTTAATGCTGTCATGAGTGAAAAGTCAGGCCCCCTTTCACTGTGGGTTGCCAACTTATCAACTGGATACATTGGCATCCATATCTTCTTAGCGACAGAAAAGTATTTTGGCAAATGCTCAGATAATTTTCCCAACCTCAAAACCCATAAGAGGGGACCTCCATGATAGATTCTCCTCTACATATGAGAATAAACTTTTAGTTTGTTATTATATAACTGATTATCTGCTCATAGAAGAAAATATGGAGTGTCCATATGCAAATAGAATAAAATATTATTCATTCATATATCAATAACCTATGATATTAGTGTATAACTATATTTATATATACAAAATATACAAAATCAAATTATTGGTTACATACTCTCTCGTAACCTTGTAAATATTATGACATTGTGAACACTAACCACGTAATTAATATATTTCTACTTATGAATTTCAAACAGATTCTAT
The DNA here is from genome assembly GCF_015220235.1 of Choloepus didactylus. Taxonomy (NCBI): domain Eukaryota; kingdom Metazoa; phylum Chordata; class Mammalia; order Pilosa; family Megalonychidae; genus Choloepus; species Choloepus didactylus. The sequence goes on along the minus strand of NC_051323.1, from coordinate 13,698,719 downwards.
TTTAAGGCTATATCATTTTTTATTTAACCAATTTCTAATAGTTGCATATTTAAGTATTCCTAAACTTTTGATATGGCAAACCATGATATTATGTACATCATTTTAGTGACATATTTGCACAGATGTTTAATTATATTCTTATGCCATGATTTTGATATGTTACTAGCCAAAGGATATGTGTCTTTTAAGGCCTTATATCTGTATTTTTGAATCATCATGCCATTGCCAGCTTTTATTTATACTCATACTTTTGCCTTAGAAAAGATGGCTTTTGACAAGAAGTGTTGGAGGAATTCATAAAAATGGCTTAAAAAGAAGGGAGTTAGAAAATGAAGTATCAGTCAGCTTCTATAGCAAGGGAATGAGTAAGGCCCCAAAGGTCAAGTATGTGCTGGAGGGATGAATGAAATGTGGTATTACGGAACACTTCCCTGCTAGAGATGATTGTAAAAATACATGAGATAAAACTGAAACTTCTAACTTAATAAATAAAAAATGAGAAAATGAATAAAGTTACATTATTCAAAGATATGATGTGTTGCATCATCCTGCTATGTCGTAGTAGCGGGAACATGATCACAGGATAAAGTATCCATATGTTTGTTATGGTTTCCTAGTCCCCTAGACTGCTTAAGCAAACACCAAGAAACGGTTTGGCTTAAAAAATTAGAATTTATTTACTCTTGGTTTTTGAGACCAGAAAAATGTCCACACCAAGGATCATCAAGGCAATGATTTTTTCCCAAAAGTCAGTTGTCAGCAATCCTTGGCTCCTTTGCCACATGACAAGGCACAAGGAGGCATCTGCTGGTCTCTCCCTTCTCTTACAGTTTTCACAGATTTCAGTTTCTTGCTTCCTTGGCTTTCTCTGTGTCTGAATTTCATTCTCTTATACAGGATTTTAGATATAGGATTAAGTCCCAATCTGATTGATGTGGGCCACACCATAACTGAAGTAGTCTCATCCAAAGGTCCTACTTGCAATGGATTCACAACCACAGGAATCGGTTAACTTTAGGAACATGTTTTTCTGGGGTATATACAGCTTCAAACCACCACAACATTGGCGTGCTCTGAGCTGTGCCTACAAAGCAGGTATGTTGTGCCATAATTTCCTATGCTTTAAAGACGGTTATGGAGTAGCATACCATGAAGAAGTTGGTTTGATGTGAGATGGTTGGTCTAGTTCAGTGAGAAACACATACACATGCATACACACACATTTGGCTTTTTCTGTAATGACAAAAGACTTGAAAACTGGTATGGATAATGCAGATGTCTCACATAAATCTCCCCACATGGTATGAGATCGTGACCTTTAGTGCATTCTATAAGATAATCAGAGTCTGAGGTTAGTTGTGAGGTTTAGTAACATCAAACAGGATTTTTTCATCTTTTAAATGGACTCTAGAGCATAATGACTTTATATTTGGGTTTTTCCTGATTATTTGGGCCAAATAATACCTTAATCACAGCTGATCAAATAAATGTTAGAATTATTAGTCCATTGTGTGTGTTACATACATGTACACATACATATATTTAACATACATTTACAACATACGAGATTTTCATGGCATATTACAGCTCTGTATGAAACTCTGATGCATAAACATAATATGTATCTTTCTGCATGCATTTTAAAATCTAAACCAACAATTAAAATAATGGCCATTATGTGTTAAGCACTTACTCTGTGTCAGAATGAGACAAATAAAATTACAACATGTGATGATTAAAAAATAGCCATTTTAAATCCTACTACTCCTCCATAGGGGAGAGAAATCATGAAAAATATTATTTCTGGGTAATTTATCTTTTCTTTATGATACTGCATACAGTTTATACATTTTAAAATGCCTCTGGGAAATTAATAATAATTCTTTAGCATTTCACCTGAATATATGAATTAGAGAAAGCCAAGCTTGGCAATTTGCAAGAGGATTAGGCCACATATGACATTTAGTTTGGGATATTCAGACAGAAACAGACAAAAGCAATATTTTAAGGGTATGTAATGCTGGAAGCATATTCCCTAAGTTAAATCCAGGTGCAGAATCTGCTATATCCTCTAGAAACAACAGGGAAGAACTGAATTCTGCTAAAATATAGATAAGGCTAAAAATTTTAACTCAGAAAGTTAACTTGGGATTGAAAAATGGTAAATGAAAGCAATAGTGAAGTTTGCATTAGTTATTTTAATAAGCAATTTTAAATATAGCCCTCCACGATATACATGAATATGGTAAGCAAGAAGCTTGGCATATGTGTGTGGTTGTGTGTGTGTGTGTGTGTGTGTGTGTGTGTGTGTGTGTGTATACAAAAGACGGAGACAGCAAGGCAGTGACATAAAGAAAGAAGGGGCAAAAAGTAAGAAGCAACTCATTAAAATATATATTTTCTGTACTTTCCAGTATTTTGGGGTGACTCTGCTATCTCTCTTTATGCGGTAGTGTGGAATAAAAATGGAATTTGAGTCAGGGCTTCTTCACAACAATAACAAATGGACTGTTCTTTTCTCTGTTCAAAAGGTAGATGCTGGCCTGGTGAAGTCGCTGTAGCATGTTAAGGTGAAGCATGAAACAAAAAGTTCCTGTCCTGTGCATGGAAACAACCCAGTGCTATGCCATTTAGTGTGCTGCATTTTGGCAAAATGCTATTAACAGGCCAATATATTAGAAGATTATTTTCTTTTTTATTTACCTTGACATCCTAAATGAGATCCTTCCTTGGCTTTAGAGAGTTTATTTGATTTGAAGCCAATAGAAGAAAAATGCCACTTTTCCACAAAGCATAATGCCTCATGCTATATAATGAGGTATTTTAAAATTCTTTTCAAAGGCCAATGTCCCCTGGAGAGTGGGGACAAAGTGCTGCCCTGCTGACCTAAGTCACAGATCTATATTGAAACTAAAGTGTTACTGACTTTATACTCCATTCACATTATCATGAGGCACCCAAAACACAACCAAGCAAAAACCCTCATCGTAATATGTGACATATTGCCAAGTTCGGCATGCACTAAGGTGACACACTGCTGCAGGAAAGTGGAATAAATCATTAAGAACTGCATCTACAAAGGCAAACAGACTTAAGTTCAAATCTTCTCACTGCCATCAGTTGTTGGTAATAAGAATGTTTTGTAAACTTAGCCTCAATTTCTTCATTTATAAAAAGGGGACAACAAGAATTTCTAGCTCGTGATTTTTAGAGGTTAAAATGAGAAAATGTATTAGGTTGTTAAGCGCAGTGGCTGGCATTTAATCACTGATTACCAAAAGTTAGATAATTTAGAAAGCTTTTGGGATTAAGGAATGGAAGGACATTGGTTAAACTGGGTCTGTGTGTCACAATGCACTTATAATATGTAAATGTACATACGTACTGCTTCATATTTGGAAGCATATCTCTTTCTCTCTCTCTCTCTCTCTCTCTCTCTCACACACACACACACACACACACACACACACACACACACACAGAATCAGCTAACCTTCAGTATAATCCTTTGGTGCACCCACAACCTTACCAAGGCTTCCTACCTATATTTGGAAGGTCCATATTTTCCATAAAATAAACAAGAAATGGATAGACAAAGAATATATTTGTTTTTATAAACATCAAACTTTCCTAGAAGCATGGTGATTTTGGATATTATATATGGCCAGACTACATTTCATATAAAAAACACATTTTTAGAATTTATATTTTGTGGTTACTACATCTTTGTACTATAAGTGCAATAGAAAATTGAAATAATACCTTTGAAACAAACAGCAGCAACAACAACAAAGTTGAGCTACATGGAAACAAAAAGTGCACTGATTCCAACTTCTATAGTCCATTAAAAATATTTAAAAGGCATATATTTTTAGTAGGGTATCCTGAGAATTTTTCCCACATTTAATATCAAATAAATCTATTGGCCTGTTATAGGGCATGTGTGTGTGTGTTTATAGTAATATATGTATATTACTATATATCCGTTCTGGGAATCTATCATCTATCTATGCATCTATCTATCTATCTATCTATCTATCTATCTATCTATCATCTAGCCATACATTTTGAAGATGAGAAATTTGATGCTTAAGATGTCAAATGTCCTGGCAACAATCAGATGTCATGCTCATTATTAAAAAATTGTCTCTCTGCTCCAATCCTTTTACTCTACACTTTGTTTTGCCATGGTGGACTGACACTTGCAAACCACATTTTGACATCACCAAGTGACTTCTCTAAGTCTCTTCCAAGAGAGATCCATGAGTGAAACTGGAAAGCTGGAGAAGGGGTTGAGACATTTTCTTCCTGTGTGTTTCCTGTTAACAGCACCATAGTTTTGCTTCCTTACTCCAGCAGTAGTAGCTTATTTTCATAGTGTTAGTTAGTTGAAACCAGTCTATGTATTTTTTACTAAAATTTCTGTAATAGTCTTATTTTGTCTCCCAAAAGGACTACCAGGATGGAGCAGCACCACTTCCTCAGATATCTGAGTGTCAGTTCTTTCAATCCCTCCCCCATGCTCCTAGGTTTAAACATCATAACCACTTCCTTTTGGTTTTCCAGCCCTAGTAGTGGTAGTTATATCCTGCAGTTGCTAGCTCCACAATACTTTAGGGGGTTTCTTTTGCCTTTCCACCTATCTAGTTATATCTAGTTATCTAGCTAATATCTAGAAAAGAATTCTTTATAGTAAATTATCTATTAAATTAACAGGTGTGCTTTCTGGCTTCTATCTGGATACTGACTGACATAAGCAATTAATAACCATTGAAGCAAGAATAGAAACCATGCCTTTGACTTCAAAACCAGACCCACTTACTCTATAACATTGTCAAAACCATAAATAACTATGGGAAATGAAATGGCTAAAGGTACTTGAAAGAATGATATATGAAAGAGAGTGAAAAGAAACTTTGACTATCCCTAAAGAAGAAATGGGAAAAAAAGAACCAGAAATATTCTTAAAAAAAATAGAAGAAAACATTCCTGAAATGGAAGATAACATAAATCTGCATATTGGGATGGTATCACAAGTTCCAGGATGCAATGATGTATAATATTAAACATTGTGATTTATCCCAATAATATAAGTCAAATTCAAGAATAAAGTAAAATTTATCATGGTAATCAGACAAAATGATCAAATAAAATTCCCATTCAGATTAGGACATTTGACTAGACTCATTTTTTTTTTTTTTTATGACAGAATTCAATGCTTGATGACTCTAGCTCAATGTATAAAGATTCTTCAGAGAAAGAATGTGCCCTTGCCCCAAATTACAAATTAAAAGGCAAAGCAAAACATAAAGTGTATATAATCTGTCTTCCCTGAAATAAGTACTGATGACAAAATCCAAGCAATCAAGGTGTGGATGGAGAAGTCAATGTGAAAAAGCAAAATAATAATCCAGATACCATACAACTATAAAACTATTGCTTGACAATGCTTGAAAATAAAACACTGGACAGAATATAAAAGTTACAAATGCTTTGAGTATCAAATAATGTAATAAATAATGAAAATCTGAAGATTAAAAGGAAATATGAGGTGGGAACAAATGCAAATGTGTTGTTTCCTCATCACATTCTTATTGTGTGTGTCTGTTGATAATTTTTGCAGTTGACAAATAAAAGAATAGAGGTTGTTATTTTTCCCCTATGACTTTATATTTTATTTATATGTTTGCATTTAGCATTCTCTGAAATGAAAGCTCACTTTATTATTCCCTTATTTTTTGTAAAATTAATATTCATTGAAATGCACAAATGTTAAGGATATATTTGATTAGATTTTAAAAATGGACCCATTCAAATAACCCATACCTCTATAGAGGTATAGAATATTTCCCTCATCCCAGAAAATTCCTTTATGTTTTTTCCCGATCCTGAGACCCTCCCATCCTGAAACAGGATGCTCAGTGTACTTATGTTTTCTCCACCCATAGTTTAGTTTTGTCTTTTCTAGAACTTGAAAAATAATAATAATAAAGTTACTAATATGGTTATCCTGTAATTGTAAGAGGGAGAGAGAAATAAAATGAGCAAAGAGCTTGAAAAGGCAAAATGAAATGGGACCTAAAACTCAGGGACCTAGAAAAGGAGGAGGATGATTCTTATATTAAAACAAGATACAAGGAAGCTATACATAAGGTTGAAAATAATTTCTGCTAAGGAACTTGATATCAGCTGAAGTTATCAGTCATAGTTTTCCTTTTGTACAATCAATATACTATATTTTATTAATGATTTCCTAATTTCAATCCATCCTACCACACCCTGTTTAGTAAGGAAGTATACTTTTTTAAACTTACAGTTTTAAATGAAAAGGTTCATACAGAAATGTGTATCAGAGCCATATGGTAAAAGAAAAGAAAGTAAATCTTCAGCATATCAAGAGCATGCTGAAAACATGCAGAAAGAAAAATATTTAGGAAAAAAATAATCACATGATGAAAGAAGTATACATTTTTCAATATGAGTTAACACATACAATTTAAACTTATGATTTGTAATTTTATTTATTTAATTGTTAGAGATGAAAATGTCAGTATACAATTTGAGAGAAAAATGGGCATGCTTAGATACAAAATAATAGAACATTTTCAGTATACATACACAGATATTTTGTGTACGTGTGTGTATGTGCATGTGTCTATTCTTTTTGATATAACAATTTTATTTCTAGGAATTTATCATGCAGATACATTAAAGGGTGGGATCATATATTTTTTCTTTATTAGAGAAGTTGTGGGTTACTGATTGTTCATGCATAAAATACAGGATTCCCATATACTACTCTATTGTAAACACCTTGCATTTTACTGGTACATTTGTTACAACTGATGATAGCACATTCTTATAATTGTACTATTAACTATAGTCCATGGCTTAACTTAGGTTTCACTGTGTAGTGTGGTTCCATGTATTTAAAAAAATTTGTATTGTTCCTGTGCCAGTTTGAATGTATTATGTCCCCCAAAACTCCATTATCTTTGTTGTAATCTTGTGTGGGCAGACCTAGCAGTGTTAATTAGATTGTAATTCTTTGAGTGCTTCCATGGAGATGTGCCCCACCCAACTGTGAGTGATGACTCTGATTGGATAATTTCCACGGAGGTGTTACCCCACCCATTTAGGGTGGGTCTAAATTAAATCACTGGAGCCATATAAATCAGCTGACAAAAAGAAGGAACTCAGTGCAGCTGAGAGTGACATTTTGAAGAGAAGCTACAGCCAAGAGGGACACTTTGAAGAATGCACAGAAGCTGAGGGAGTAGCTGCAGATGTGAGACAGTTTGAAGATGGCCATTGAAAGCAGACTCTTGCTCTGGAGAAGCTAAGAGAGGACAGACACCCCAAGAGCAACTAAGAGTGACATTTTTGAGGAACTGCAGCCTAGAGAGGAACGTCCTGGGAGAAAGCCATTTTGAACCCAGAACTCCAGAGCAGACGCCAGCCATGTGGCTTCTCAGCTAACAGAGGTTTTCCGGACACCATTGGCCATCCTCCAGTGAAGGTACCCGATTGTTGATGACTTACCTTGGACACTTTATGGCCTTAATACTGTAACTATGTAACCAAATAAACCCCCTTTATAAAAGCCGATCCATTTCTGGTGTTTTGCATTCTGGCAACATTAGCAAACTAGAACAGTTCCCAAATATACGATCTAACATTTCCACTTTTTATCACATTCAGTTATATATATTACAGTGCTATTAATTGCATTCACAATGTTGTGCTACCATCACCACCATCCATTACCAAAACATTTCCATTATTCCAAATAACAACCCTGTACATTTTAAGCCTTAAATTCCCATTCCCTATCCCTACTCCTTCCCCTGGCAACCTATATTCTAGATTATGACTCTATGAATGTGTTCTTACCTTCTATGAGAATTTTCATCCAAATGTACATTGAATTAGTTATGCAACTGAAAATTTCTCCTGGATACATAATTAGAATCTAGTAATTAATGTAGTAATATAGAGAGATATGCAATGAATAGATCTTTACAGTATATGAGAATTGGAAAAAGTCTTTAAAGATTATGCAATATGAACCCATCTGTAGCAAGGTAAACACAGTAAAACACTGAAATCTTGTAGCCAAATTATTACAATTGTCACCTGTTAATTGGTGGGATTGCATGTGAGGTTTAATTTTTAAAATCAATATTGTCTAAATTTTCCAAATTAAAATGCATTACTTTCTAATAAGAAAAATAATTTGCATTTTAATAGTTATAATTTGTTTCTAGCAATGTTTTGGTAGTTACTGCTCATTGTAAACATCAAACAAACCCCTCCTAGTCTCTAATGTAATACAGCAAAACAATTTTGCAACTGATCTTCATGGAGTTAAAGTCTTTCTGGATTATCTGCTTTTATTGCTTTAATAGTTTAATGTCAACCATTTTTCATAAGAAAAATCCATTTTGGGCATTTCAATCATGTGAAAAAGGAAAAGCATATTTTGCCATGAAGGATTCAAAATAAATCCTTAGATCTATATATGAGATCATGAACTTGTTACCTTCTATATTTCTTTCCTTTGGATGGGAAAATGTCAGAATATGCAATAAGAAGAGTACAGCAATAAAATAAATTGCAACAGGCACAATAATATAAAAATGTGAAATATATTATGTAAGACAGAATAATATAATGAGAGCTATTGAATAAGAAAAACCTGGATTTAAATCCCAACTTTTCCATTTGACAATTATGTTTTCTTGAAAGGATTACTTAATATATCAATATGTCCTAGAATGGCCTCTGTAAAATACAAGTCATATCACAATACCTTCTTCATGGGAAAAGAATGAGGTTTACATGGGTAAGGAAAAAGGACTGATACATTTATAAAGATTAATTATTATTAGCTGTTACTAGATTTTTTAAATTGTTCAATCAAAAATATATATAATTCCAGATGGTGTTAAGTTCTATGAAGTAAATAAACAAGGCAGCATAATAGTTATTTGACTGTGTGGGTTGGAGTACTTTAGACCGAGGAGCCAGAGAAGAACTATCTGATTAGATGGTATTTAAGGGGTGTATTAGCTTTATTAAAAATTACAATAAAATTAGATACGTAAAACAAAACATGCATTTTTTCACAGTGTTTCCAGGAGTCTGGATGTGGCTTACTGGGTCTACTCTTCAAGTCTCACTGACTGAAATCAAGGTGTCCATCAGCTGCATTCTCCTCTGGAGCTCAAGGTCTTCCTCCAAGCTTCTCCAGGTTGTTAGCAGAATTCAGTTCCCTGCGTTGTAGGACTGAGATCGCCGTTCTCTTGACGGCTGTCTGCTGAGGGTTTGTCTTATAGAGAGTTTCATTTCTAGAGGCGCTCTCAGGTGCTAGACAACTGGCTCATTCACTACACTGCAGTCTGAATCTTCAAGACCAACAGGAGAGGGAATTATGAAAGTTTGGAGACCAGAGAGCAGGAATCTTGGAACCACCTTAGAATTCTGCCTACGACAAGAGGAGACTAGGATGATGACTTGGAGCTGGTTTTGAAAGTAGACGGCTGTGAGAGATTGAATTATCTGTCCCCCAAAAAGTCATATTCTTAATCTTAATCTTTTCCTGTGGATGTGAGCCCAGTTATAGGGCTCTTTGAAGATGTATTATTAAGGTGTGGTCCAAGTGAAGCAATGTGGGCCTTAATCTGTATTACTAGAGTCCTTTTTTAAGCAGAAGAAATTCAGAAACAGTGAGTCAGGGAGGGCAAAGGAAGAAGCTGGGAGTCAACAGAAACCAGAGAAGCGGACATAAGAAGAGAGAAATCACCAAATGACAGGTAGCTGAAATGCAAGCTGAGAACCCCCAGGGATTGCAAGCAAGCCAGCACCAAAATGCTGCTGACTTTGGGGGAAAAGCACGGCCTTGACAATGCATTGATGTCAGACTTCTAGTCTCCCAAACCATGAGCCAAGAAATTCTTGTTGCTTAAGCTGACCCTTTGTGTGGTATTTCTCAAAGCAGCTCTGGCAAATTAAGAATTTTTGGTACCAGAAATTGGGGTGCTGCTATTGAAATTACCTAAAAACATGGAAGTAGCTTGGGAATTGTAATGTATACAGGCTTGAAGAATGTTGAGGCTCTTCATACAAAAAGCCTAGATTTCATTGAACAGAATGTCAGTATTTTATACACACACACACACACACACACATGGTGAGGGTTCAGATATAAGTGAGAGCTGCAAATATTTCCATTATCTTAGCTGATGCATAATACATCATGAACAGAATGTTAGTAGAAAAGTAGAAATATAGATGGTAAAGTTACTTCCAGTGAGGTATTAGAAGTTAATGATGAATGTGCTATTAGAAACTGGAAGAAAGGTGATCTTTGTTATAAAATGGTAAAGAAATTGGCAAAGTTATGCTTTGATGTTGGAGGAAAAACAGAAAGAAAGAGCTAGTAAGTGATGAACTATATGCTAGTCCTACCATTGTAGTTTGGAGGCAGATAACTTGTTTTCTAGGCTTCACAGATTCACAGATGGAAGGGAATTTTGCCCCAGAATGACTACACACATAACTGATTTTGATGAGCCTTTGGATTTAGAGTTGGTCCTGAAATGATTTAAGGTTTTTGGGATATTGGAATCGTGAGAACGTATTTTGCACATGGGAAGAACATGTCTTTTTGAGGTCTGGAGTATGGATGTTGGTATATTAAACTTTAACAAAAAGCATGTCCTTAAGTTAATCAGCATTCCTGTGGGTGTGAACCCATTTATAAATAGTACACTTTAAAGATATATTATTGATTAAGGTGTGGCTCCAGCAAAACAGAATGGGCCTTAATCTGTATTACTGGAGTTTTTTATAAGCAGAACAAATTTGGATGCAGTGAGTCAGAGAGACCACAAGAAAAAACTGGAAGTCAGCTGAAAAGAGCAGATATCAGGAGAGATAGATCATCATAAGGTGGGAGGCAGAGATGCAAGCTCAGGAACCCCAAAGATTTAGGCACCAAAATGCTATAGACTTTGGGGAGAAATCATGGCCTTTACATAGCTTCTGGCCTTTAAAACATATAAGCCAAATTCCTGTTGATTAAGCCAAGATATTGTGCAGTATTTGTCTTAGAAGTTCTGGCAAACTAAGACAATAGGTTGCAGCATTCTGGGTAGAGCAGAGATGGAGAACATGCTGGCCACAGAATGGAACACCATATCACCCACATGCTAAGGATCTAACTTCATTTCTGTTGAATGATATTGCTTCAGCCCTTGAAGCTGAAAGAGGCATATTTCCTACCTTAAAGGTAGCCGTAGTGTGGCATTTCTCACGGAGATTGTGGCATGTATTTAGTGGTCTTATGGTGCAGTGTTTCCTTGAGTTTTTCAGTTAAAATATTGGCTACCACATTGTCAATCCTGTACAAATTTCCTAAAAATCAAAGAATTAGAAAGAGGGGTTTGGGGGAGGGAGGGAGGGAAAGAGAGAGAGAAGAGAGAGAGAGAAGAGAGAGAGAGAGAGAGATAATAAGAAGTTATCATCAAGGTGCTGATTGAATTCAGATCCTGACTCTCAAATTACTGAACAGCTGAAATGAAAGAAGTATGATGAAAACATGGGACATATCCTAATCATAATAGTAGATGGAAAGGTAAATTCACATTTGATTACCAAAATCACTGAGAATTATCTAGGACCTATAGTATGTCCTAAACAAGATCAAAAACACGTACAGTGACACAGAAAAAGCAGTGTTGGAGATGGCTTCAACATTTAAAGGTCAGAGAAGAGGATGGGAACCAGCTTTGAAACCTAGTAGAGGAAGTGGACTTGGAACTACTTTGGATTATCAAAATTTAAATATGTTTTTACCTTGGACAAGTGTGCCCATATGTGGGGACCCAGAGCCCAGGCTCCCCTTCCCTAATGGGGAATGAAGCCCCATAGTATGTGGCAGCCTGCATGACCAGATCGGAAGTTAAAGGACACCAGACCTCCTTAGGGAAGAAAGTAAAGTTTAGATGGTATTGTAAACAAAGCATTAAAACTCCCCTCCCCTGATCACTGTTGATAACAAACCTCTGGACCCCTGTGTCACAAGAATCTACTAAAGCTCTGTTCTCATACCCTATGGAATGTCTTTGTCCTAAACCCTGATAAGCAGCCCTTTGTACCTCTGCCCTTGTGTTAGCACTAATTCCATTTTCCTTGGACAGCCACCACCAGGGACCCTCTCCTGTTCACAAGTCCTAATAAACCCATGTCTGACTCCCTGCCTGGCGTATTCTTTGGTTTTAGGCTTCCATTGACTCTAGTCCCTCAAGAGTTGAGTTGGAACACCATACCAGGGGACAAACCCTTCTGTATGATGGTAGGCATTATCACTAACCAAAGATACATTCAACAAGTGTTTACAGTGAGCCAAACTGCTGTAAATTCATTTACTTTAGTCCTATCAGATTATAAGGATTGCAATGTGATGCAAAGAATAGGAATGTTGGTATATACTGCTTCATTTTCACCATGCCATCTGCCTTATGGCCATAATCTCAGCCCTTTCTTCATTCCCATCAAGCTGTAGTTAAGTGAAGAGAAAATGCAAAGGAGTTGGCTTCCATGTATGTCAAAGTAGTTGCTGGGGATTGAATCATGTCCCCCACAATAGACATTTTTGAGTGTTGATCTGCATTCCCATGGATGTAAACCCATTTATAAATAGGACCTTTGAAAATGCCAACATGTGGCCAAACTGATTGAGAGTGAGCCTTAATTCAATATGGCTGAAGTACTCATATACAAAGGAAATTGGATGCAGAAGTAGAAGCCAGGAATCAGAACAAACCGGAGGAGGAGACACCCAGAGAGAGAGATTGCTATTTGTCAGAGTTGCCAGATGCTACAGACTGTAGGAGAAAGCAAACCCTGACAATACCTTGATGTTGGACTTCTAGCTTCCCAAACCACGAGACAATAATTTCTATTGTTTACACTACAAGTTATGACATTTGTCATAGCAGCCCCAGCAAACTAAGGCAGTAGCCTAAAACCTTTAAGGTCAACACTGTAGAAATGTATGGCCATAAATATTTTTTCTTCATTTATTTTTATATGAAGCACATTAATCCAGACCTGATATTTTTCAAAAGTTCAAGTTGTGATTCTCTTTATTTTCGAATGGGTGATGGCAGCATTCCTTCCTCACAGTTAAGTTGGTTGGGCTAGGTTGATGGGTATAGCTCTTGTTTTAATTTTTCATTTCCCTCCACATTTCTTTTTCAATGCAAGACTGCTTCACTGAAGTGTGACTTCTTATTCTAAAGCCTGCTTCTATAATATACTCAACTAGTGCAAAAAATAAAATCTAAAGCTTCTAAACTAAACTACAACAAATTTCTTCCAGTAGTTGCCCCTGCTGAGAGTACTTTACTTATGGGAAAATGCCCATGTTAATCAATGGGCCATATTAAATCCCCTCTCTCCTTTCTTCACTTTTCATCTCCAGGAGTTGCCTGTAGTTTATTACAAAGGCTAAATGTGGGGGGTGGATTTTTGCTTCTAAAAGAAATACATGCTGCAGTATACGATAGCTGTCCCATTATCTGGATCATAATTCTAACTTGAATTACCACACAGTGGGGAAAGTCACTTTCATTATCACATGGTATCTATTGCATGAATTGAGGCTTAAATTGACCAAAAGGTGAAATCTAATTTCACATAAAACAGCTCAATTTGCCTATCCTGCCCACAATTAATAGGTTGGCTTTCAGACTGAATATCTTGATAGGTTTGTGTTTTCATTATTTTTTATTCATCAGTATTTTAGAGGAAATTTTGCAACAGCTACATATGGTATGCTGGTCATTCAACAAGTAAAACTGGAATCCTGTGGTTGGTTGTAATATAACTTACCTGAAGTATTAACTCATTCAAATTACAAAGAGGCGAAAAGCATTGCCTACTTTAAATACCACTCCTGTACCAATTACTTCCCCCAGGAGGGCTGGAACTTTTCATTGTGCTAGTGATAGGCTTCTCCATTTCTCTGGGGAGAAGAAATTGAGATGATTTCATGAGCCTCCCACAGGGGCAGTCTAAAAAAGAAAGAAAATGAATTCTATTCCTTTTGTATTTTAAAAATGCAAAGAGTATGCCTACCTTCTCATTATGAAATTTATCCAACCTGTCACTTTTGTGGCTTTAATGTATTCATTATTCCATGAAAATGCTTCTTGGGGTCTGGTACCTGCAAATACTGATTTCTTGTATTTCTGTTTTGATGCTGTGTTGCAAAAATCCAAGTACGAATATTTCAAGCAAATAATTGTATTGACTGATATGTTCACTACCCTTTAAATTTGCAAGGAAAATGTTTCTGAGTAGCTAAATATAGCTGTCCAATTTTATCCACAGATTGAATTTAATTGTGAATCTGAAGTGGCTGATGAAAATGTCCTGCATTGTCAAGCATGTCTGTAGCAATTTTTTACTTTCACAAAGTTTACAGTACTTAAACTGCTAAGTCTATGGCGTGAAATGTTAAAAAAAAATAGTGAAATACTAGAATTTCCAAATTATTATCCATAGATACAAAAAATCCTTCTATCTATAACTTTCATACTACGTGCATCTGATTTATTCTATTATTTTCATTTACAGCTTATCACATATAAAGTTTTCTTCATACTGGTTTGATATACTACAGGCATAGTTTATATTTACTCCTTGTTCAAGAGTAGGGAGTTGTTTTTTATTTTTTTCCCCCATTTCAAATGTTATTTTACATATTTGTGTATACTGATTTGTTTCCACTCTTGCACTTTGGGATCAAATAGTGTCTCTAATTTGGTTTTAGCACTCATCCCTAATATTTTTGTTTAAGCAGTAAAAATATTTATGATTAGGTACTTGTTTTATGAGGGCAATTACAGTTTCTTTCATGCAAATCATCATCAAATCTCTGAAACAGGAAAATTAGCAAAAATTCTCACATAGGAAGTCTGCAGCAAAATATTTATTTTTTAGAATCTCATGTGCCGTATTATATTTTACTCATACTCACAGTTTTACTATTTGCATATGACTATATTTGCATTCTTGCCTATTTAGATGGCACTTCATAACTATTCATATACTATATTTTAAACAGATTTTATATGTATACTTATGCATTTCAATTTGCTTTATATTTTCTAAATATGACCCACTCTATCAAATCTTTGCTCTGAAAGACCCAGAGGAAATATCAGAAAGAAGAATGGAAATGTATGACATCAGGAGCCAAATGAGTATTGTGATTAAGTAAATGAAGTCACACAATCTTGGGTTTGAGTTAGTTCATAATTAGCATTTGTAAGACATTAGTCAAGTTAATTTTTTTTATACTCAGGTTTATCTTCTGTAAAAGTGCAGATAACTATAGATCATCCTAATGGGGAACATTGTGAAGAATAAATCTGATATTATTTTAAAAGTTTTGCAGAAACAATGTATGGCATGTAGAACAGCCTCAATAAACCATGATTTCATTAATTTTTTGTTGACCTGGTGACATTAAAAACCAAGACTGAAAGCCAAACTGCTCTTAGAATCTGCAAGGAAATTTCTCTCTTTACTTACTTAACTATTGGAATCAAAATTGGATTTCTAATTGGAAACTGGTATCAGTAAATGGTTTCTTACTTGTGAAAAGCAAACTTAACATGCTTTTGTGCCCCAGTGACCCAAAGTACCATGGATCCTTTAACAAAAATCACAGATACTTTTTACAAGTCCATGCATATTGCTTTTTGACGTCTCCATACCACAGTTTTTATAGTCAGCAGCTCCCATGCTCTTTATATACAACACAACAAGGCAGATGAGGGAGGGGTGTGAAATAGAGAATCATGTCTCTAAAAGTATGATATTAACAGCAAAACTATGAAAGAAAGTAGAAAAATAAAGGTCACAAGGTGAGTTAAGGAAGGGATTTTAGATTTTCTTAGATATATTGACTTTAGCATGCCAATAAAATTAGCCATGGAGTCAAAAGAACATTAATCTTCAATTCTGCAAAGCTGGGTTAGATAAATAACTTAAAGTTAGTTTCAGTTATATTAAGGAGATAATACAAGTTAATAATGCAAATGCATCTGTCCTTTATTATTATGGCTAAGAAAGGTATATATATATATATATATATATGATAGGATTATATTTAGAAAATATGGACCAAATTAAAATGCTTAAGTATACATATAAACTATCTGTTTAAAATATAGTGTATGAATAGTTTTGAAGTGCCATCTAAATAGGCAAGAATGCAAATATAGTCATATGCAAATAGTAAAACTGTGAGTATGAGTAAAATATATATATGATCCCCCAATGTTGTAGGCATGAAAATGACCCCCCAAAGATGTCCAAAGCACTATTCCTCAGAATTCCCTATGAATATATTGTTACATGGAAAAGGGGATTTTGCAGATGTAATTATGATTATAGGCTTTAAATTAGGGAGATTTTCCTGGAATATCTGATGGGCTCAATGTAATCAAATGAGCTCTTAAAAGCACAGAACTTTCTATGGATAAGAAAAGAGATGCATCAGAATGAGATGCTGGAGAGGTTCAGAGAATGGGAAAACCTTGGCTTGCCATTGCTGGTTTGAAGAGGGAAAGTGCAATGTGATAAGCAAGACAGGTGACCTGGAGGCTGAGGCCAGCAAGTAAATGGAGTCCTCAGTCCCACAGCCATAAGGAAGTGAATTCTGCCAACAAAGGAGATGCCTCCCCAGAGACTTCAGATGAGAACCGAGCCTGGCTGACAGCTTCTTATGGACCTTAAGCTCATGAAGGTTCAGGTTTTAAACCACTAATTATGAGGAACTTTCTTATGACAACAATAAAATTAGAATTGGAATTAGAAATTGGAATTAGAAATTGGAATTAGAAATAGTGAGTGCTGCAACAAATTCCTAAAAATTGCAGCGGTGGCTTTGGAATCAGGCAGGGGGCAGAGGCTGGAAAATTTTTGTGGAACATGATAGAAAAATCCTAAATTCCCTTAAACAGACTGTTAGTAGTACTGTGAATGATAACAGCCCTCTCATTGGGGTTCCAAAGGAAATGAGAGGGTTATAGAGAAAATCTAACTTGCCTTAGAAAATCCCAACATCAACATGAACAGAACAGAATAAAAGCACTTTTCTGTGCCTTAGAAGTAGTGGGAAACACAGCCATCAAAATTGGCAGGAAGTTGAGTGAAATTGTGTCCTGCAGTTATGTGAAAAACAGAATCTGTAAATGGTAGACTTGGACATTTACCTGAACCTATTTCCAAGCAAAGTGTTGAAGACGCAATCTGATTTCTTCCTGCTGCTCAGGATAAAATGAAAGAGGAGAGAGAAATTGAGGGAAAAATGAGTAAAGAAAAATAAGCCAGAACTTGATGTCTTAGGTGATTCTCACATTACCTGGATGAAGACAAAGTTAAAGGATTTGCTGTCAGCAAAGCATGCTCTGGAGAAAAAGCCAAGTGTGCGATTCTACATCCCTTCCGGAACCTGGAAAAGAGCTTAGGGTCAAAGTAGTCATTCACCAGAGATTAAGGGTGACTCATACATTCCCTCAATCAAACTAGGGTTCCTCTAGGAAGCTCTCATGGGCATTGAGGCTGAGCCATCTTGGCAGAAGCCAAAAATAAAGAAGGGATTATCTCAGAAAGATCTGTGGATGAGCCTCTGGACTACATCCCTGTCTCATAGGAAGGTTCCTGAGAATTGTTACCAGCAGCCACACTGCAAGCTTGAACTGAAAGTGAAAGAGAGAGCATGGCATGAGAGAAGGTTGTCAGATGTCCAAAATTCTACAGGCAAGAAGCAGCCTCATAAGACTACTTAGCTGAAAGCATGTCTTATTTTTCATAATATTATAATTAATGTTTAAGTGATTCAATATATATGCTCTGTACCATGTAAATTATAAATATTTACCTTGATTTCATATGTCCTTGGATTTCTTATAAAATTGAATCAGAATGGCCCAAATAATTTCTTAATGATTTTCCAAAGGTGAGAAAATTTGTAGGTCATATTGCCTAACCTCAAGTGATAAAAACAGAAACTAAAAAAAAGTCATTTAACCAAATAAAGATATTGTGAAATTAAGTCACATCCACTTGGTATGAGCTTTCTAGTGAAAGTTTGGCAAAAATTATATAGGTTTTAAAATATATACCTGTTAATTTCTAATTAGCATTCAATGAAGTTTTCTTAAGAAATACATTATGGTTCTTTGCAAATATGCATCTAATTTTTATTTATTACAATGCCATTTACAATGTTATAAAATTGAGAAAATTAAGATAATTACTGTGCATCTATTTAAATAACGGTATAAATAAATATCTAGAAACATATATAAAAATACATGCTGTACAGGAACATATCCAAATGCTATTGAAACTTTATTTTAAATATGGTAAATAGGAAATAAATGATTAGATGGATAGATATTGATAGGCAGATATTTGGTAGATAGATGGACAAGTAGATACACTAATATAAAAAAACAACAGAATAATATATGCTTATAAAATTTTCAATCTCTGTGTTATTGGATTATTTTCTTCTATTTTGTTTTAAAATATCCTCCAACAAACAGGTATTTCTTTATACTAGAAAATGAAAGCCTTTAAAAATTCAAAATAATTTGTTTATTCTTTCTGATCCAGTTATCTAAACTAAGGAAATATCCAAAACTTCACATTTTAATATTTTCTATTCTTTTCAGTTCATAAGAATTCTGCTGAAAAGAAAAGTTGTCTGGGTTTTGCTATATTTTGATGTAGTTCTATACCTAAATTTGGTCTTCTCATCCATTAACTAAATCTGCAAATTGATGGAGATGGGAAGCACCTGATTCAAATTGAGTGAATTAACTCTAGGTAGGTAAATTTCTGAGAACTTTACCTTTGCTTTCTTTACTTTAAATATTCTGTATGCAAATCTCTATAGTCACCCACCACGTCGGCCCAGCCGCATCTAACATCAGTATAACCAATAGGTCATAGCCAGAAAAAGACCAGGAAAAGACTGGATTTCCTTAATTAAGGTAATGCAATGATACACTCAACAAGGTTATTTTATTTTCAAAATGTGTACAACCCATTTGTAAAAACATTTGTCTTAAGAAGAAGAGGAAATCTCATTATGCAGCATAAGAATGATGTCCTCTTTTCGGTAATTGTGAGGATTGATGCTAGGTGTTAAGCAAAAAGAATGCTTTTACAAACTCATTTTCTATAAAAACCAGAGTTTAAAATTAAATCAAAAGACTTCCTGGATGAATAGCATTTTCTCATAAATGTTGCCCCTGTTCGTATGCAAATATGCTTCCTTATCTATAACAACAGCAACAAAAAGCTTCGTCTAGATTAATCAGCAAAAAATGCTTAATGGAACATTATTTTACAGTGCTATTATTGGTATTACAGTCATCCTATTTTCATGATTTACCTTGCAAGAAATGAGAAAATAACAGAGAATCTCGATTTCTTGTAGGAAGATATTTCCTGAAACAGGAAAAGTAAAATCCCCTTTCAGGAATCACATTTTCAACCATAATTCCTGGGAAAACTGAATTAATGTAATTCTAAGCTCTTTCAACAATAAGTTATTATAATTTTCATTAGTTTAAAAAACAGAATGACCAAAGATACCACTGCAGTGATAGTTAAGAGTTATATAATAAAAATGTGTTGTTGGTGTCTGAACATGGACATATATGACAGTTTCGTTTCTGAGTGTCTTTTGGCAACAGCCACACTTATGGCCACCTGCCCTTTTCTAGAGTGTGGACTGATTTCTAAGTGATCCACTGACCTCAACCTACATGGGAGAAGAAGTTAGGTTTGTTAGGTTTATTAGGTACAATGGTCTAACTTAAATGTTTAGAAAAAGCAATGAGTTTTAGGTGCTAATTTGACTGGGTTTCTATTGTCAAGTGACCTGGTAGTTGTGTCAGTATTTGAAATGGTCTAAGCATGCAATTGTTAATTCTATGCATGTATGTTGCATACTGTTTATCTTTTCTGCATATTTCAAATATGCACATGATGAATTGCCTGTGTATGACACAGCATATATATGAACAGTGAATAATGCTTTTATGTACAAATGTACATAATTTGAATGTAATGTTAAAAAGTCATTTATAAAAGCTCCACGTGAAAATTAGAGACATTATTTTTTTTGTTAGCATATGTTATAAAAAATAGACTTTCACATTTTTTTTTTTAAAAAAAAGCAGGATAATGTCAAATCAAAAATGTGTATTCTTCAAAGGAGAATATCTTTTCCATACATGAAAAAAAAGAATATCAATTACACAGGGAGGTTAAAAACAAATGTGTGAGACCTAATACAAATCAACTATTCCAGATTTTCTCCTACATTTAAGAATAGCAGTGATGAATGCAGAAAGTGACAAGGTCTAAGACAAGGTTTTGGAAAGAAGGGAGAGAAAATCTAGATTTACAAGTTTCACCCAAGTAGCAAAAAGGTTCTTTTTGCCAAGGTTAGCTGACACAAGCAAAAAATGCAATAGCTATAAATCTGCCTTGAACAAGATCTATTGTCTCTTTTGGTTTTTACACTATATTTTAGCAAACTTTTTAAAAGCTGAATTTTTCAGGGAACCTGCATATTATGTTTACATTTTTTTTTTTCATATTTCTCCTTCTGATTGTTTGCATATTTTAAAACACTTTAACAGATTCAGAAAACCATTCTGAAAAACCTTATCTTGTTATTTTGCAAATCCTGAACGTTTCTGTGACTTACTCTCACAGTGTTTCTTCCAAGACAAAAGGATTTTTTCAAACGAATGAGTTTTAGTACATACCGACTATCATTTACAAGATCATTCCAATTTATCCTAGTCAGTATACCTTTTTCATGTATGATCCCGTGATCTAAACTTTCAGTTCTCCATAATTAAGGGTATTGTCTAGAGAAGACCATCCTTTGAGAAGTAAAACTAATGAAACATTTTCAAAAATGTATATGCATCACTCCATGGTAGTAGTTCTTGCTTAGAGATTATTTGCTGCTTTGGTAAAACCCAAGACTAAAGTAACCAAGTTGCACACACAGACTTGGGATACAAAGAAAAATGGTATCTACTGAATAATCATTTGTAATATAAACCGACTCTTTGAGGCAATGGAGTGATATGAGTTTGGAAAATAAGTTGCCTTCAGAATGTCCAAAAATAAAGTTGACGGAGAGAGTATAGCACCTGTTTGTCTCCAACTGTGTCAAAGACAAAGGATACCTCCCCTGAAAAACCAAGCAGAATGTTCTGGACAACATTTTAGCTGTGCCCATAGTGTGTAGCCAAAGGGAGTGGACAACTAGCCTGATGATTTCAATGACTGAGAATGTTTTACTCTCTGTTCTCTTAATCAAAGTGGTTCAAACACCTTTCTGACAGTAAAAGGTCCAATTTGGATTTCCTACAGAGACAATTCAATTGAAATCAATTCAGTGAATTTCTTGGCTTTATTACCTTAGGCAAAGTGAAAGGTGCTTGATCTTTGAAGAAGAATAAATTTTATTACCTGTCTTTTAAAAGGGGGTTCGCAAATTGGTGCCAGCTAGCAGTGACTTGGAATGTAGCTAATAATGTGATAAAGGCTGGGGAAGAAGGTGTTTTGGGAGCAGACAGGCAGCAGCAAGTCATTCTGAAATGCAGAGGAGTATTTCACCCATAAGGTGATAAGTCAAACTGGACTCAGATAATGAACCAGGAAGAGGAGGAGAATCATTCTATACAAAATAAAGAAAATGTAGTGTCTTCTTTAATCACCACAACAATTCTACTCAATAAGTATTATGCCCATCTTTCAGAACAGTTTATTGAGGATAAAATTCCTTGTTTAAGCTCCCCCTTTGTGAGATTGGGCCAAAAGTGAGATACTAATACATTTTTTCCTTGCTAATTGTAATCTTATCACTTCCTTCTGTTGTGTGGTTAATAATTCCAAACAGAAAAAAAAAATGGCAATAGATTTGAAAAGTAGAGGACTGATACAAGATGCACTGATTTCCATGGTTCTGGAATGGCTACAGACAAGCCAAGTCACAACGGACAACTTGGCTGTGGGGAAAGTAGCCAATGTTTGTGAGCTCTGGGAATCCAAGTGTCTGGGACCAAAATGAGGAAGTAACAAAGACATGCACTCCAGACTGGTGGTCAGGGAGAAAACTAAAATACCAGCACCAGATTACAATGCCCAATGTCCAATAAAAGTCAGTGTAGCCACATTTCAGCAAATGCCAGAGCTTATGCCCAATGCCCAAAGAGTGCCAGGATCTAAAGTGGCACATTGCTGAAGTAATGTAAATAGCCGATAGTATTTACTATTATTTAAATTGCTCTCATGAAATTAAACAGTAAAACTGATCACTAACTGTAAATATCGAAAAGGAAAAAAATTACCATTATTTTCGGGAAACAAGAATGTCTTTCTGGGAATGGCAACAAGGTGCGCTTTTAGTCTATAAACAGGTAAATATCAAAAATTATAAAAAGAATTACAGCATGTAAAAGTAGAACTGTCTGAATATACAGGCATTCTCATATACTACTAGATCAGTTATAAATTATTATAATCTCTCTGAAGTATAATTTTGTAGTGAAATCTTCAAAACCACCTTACTGATTTTTATGACTCTATGATCTCATCCAAAACATGTGCACAAAGATTTAACTCTGTGATTGTGGTTCCACTTAAATTGTAAAAACAAAAAAAAAAAAAAAAAAATGGACATAAATTTAGAGTCTAGAAGAGCTTGAACATATTAATTTGGATACAAGAGGTCATGTATTAAACCAGCACTGAAAATAATATCACAGATCAAAATGGGCTTGCATAGAAATATGCCCAAGCACATGCTAGACTCTACAAAAGAATATATGAATATACACATAATAATTACCTCTTGCACATGGTTGGAGAGGGTGTGATTGGTGCATTCATTTGCCTCTGTAAATTTTCAGAATTTTTTTATATGGACCAAATATATTGTCTTTACCATTAATAAGCTTAAAGAAAGTATAACACCTAATTTCTCAAGAGATAGAAATTTTAATCATAAACACAGAAGAGATTAAAAAATATATTCAATAATATAGCCACGTATTGGCTTATAATTATTGAACAGCTGATTAAATGGAAGATTTTTCTGGGAAAAAAAAAAAAAAAGAATGAATTAAGAAATAACTTTAAAACTCCAGGAAGCAATAGCAGTAGAAATAAGTAAGCAGGGGATGAATAATGCTAAGCCAAAATATTTTTCAAGGACATTTTTTCATGTTTTCAAGGGATTAAGGACTTTTATTCTTTGTAAGCACAAAAAAATGGAAAAATTCCCACTTTAATTGCCAATGATAATTTCACATTGATAACAAAATCTGACATATAGGAATAAAAATTTTAAAATGAGTACAATTATTATGATTGAGTATGTGTGCAAAATCCTAAATAAAATAATAGAAAATCAGATTCAGGAATGAATTAAACAATAATACAATGTAATTAATATAATATAATAAGATATTCAAAGAAAATTCAATATTATTAAAACTGTTATTTTTGATGTTGAAAGAATAGGCTTCCTAAGACACTCTGAAGTTGAGAGAAAACTGGAAATATACATTATTCAGAGTCATCTGGACACTGACAATGGCACAGTTTGGCTGACTCAACTTTCTTCCCAACATCCTTTCCCCTTACCTGCCTATAATCTGTTTTCCTGTTGGCCTCAAATACACTCATTACTAATACATTGACTCACCTCTCCTCCCAATCCCCATGAGATATTTGCCTGTTTGACATGGGGCCAGCTTTGAGACCCAAGAGGGTCTTTGATGTCTTTGAGGTTTCTGGGGAATAAAAGATCTCCCAGACACCTCTCTGAATTCTTGACATATTGGCGTACGATCTCTCTCTTCTTGTTTCAAGTCTTTCTGAAACAATGCAGTAACAAAGTATATCAATAAGTAACGGAAAAAAAAGCTATAAATTAAAATCAAAATATTTCACAATCTTATCAGAGGTTAAATATATTATTTTCTAATGGGTGATTTTCTTTTTTTATCTTGCATTGGAATGTTGGCTATGTAAAGGGTTAAGATCTTCCTATTCACAAAGAATAACAAGCCTCTGGCCAAAACTGCCACTCTTTTTGATGTGCCAATTTGGGTGTATTATGTACCCCAAAATGCCATTATCTTTGATGCAATTTTGTGGGGGCAGACATACTAGTGTTGAATAGGTTGGAGTTCTTTGAGTGTTTCCATGGAGATGTGACTCACCCAACTGTAGGTGATAACTCTGATTAGATAATTTCCATGGAGGTGTGGCCCCACCCATTCAGCCTGGGCCTTGATTAGTTTACTAGAGCACTATATAAACTCAGACAGAAGGAGCTTGCTGCTGTAGCTAAGACAGACATTTTGGAAGACAGCCGTTGAAAGCTGACATTTTGGAGAATGCCGTTTGGAATGCAACCTGGGGGCAAGCAGACACCAGCAACGTGACTTCTCAGCTAACAGAGGTTTTCCAGACACCATTGGCCATCCTCCAGTGAAGATACCCTTTGTTGATGCCTTAGTTTGGACACTTTATGACCTTAAGACTGTAACTTTATAACTAAATAAACCCCCTTTATAAAAGCCAATCCATTTCTGGTATTTTGCATAATGGCAGCATTAGCAAACCAGAACAACCTATGAAAACAAAAGGTGCTTTTCTCAGACTTGCATAGGATTAGGGCATCTGAAACAGAGAAATGTGAGCTAATTAATTTCAGCCTTGCCCTGATTTCACATTGCTATCCAAATTTTCTGTTTTCTTTTTACCCACCTATGGATTCCTTAGACCTTTTTCATCTGCCAGAAAGTAGATGTTTCACTTGCTGACGGACCCTACAAATGTTCTCTTTTCTCACCATTTCTTTGGTGCTCTTAATCTAGGACTCTGGATATGGTGTGATAATTTGAATATGCAGATTTTTTTTAAAAAAATAAATATTCAGAACATTTTTCTTTAGTACCTATGTATCTGAAAATTAGGCTTACAGATAAAAAATTACAAAGAAAAAAATCAATAGTAAAATGAATATTGATAAATAGTAATTCACAAAATTATTATTTCTAATACTATGCCTTTTAGTTATGAAAGTTAATCAAATTACAGTCCTCTTAGCAAATGTAGTTTATGTTGGGACCTTAAATAATTTAGAATTCACTCTCATTTATTCCTTCATCAAACTTCTATGAATTATTATCCATAACATAGAAGAGAGAATGGGATAAACGGAATAAAAAATAAGTATCAAATGACTGAGGAGGTGGTAGTTGTAGATCAGCACTGCTGCCCTCTCTTTGCTGTCTACTTTCAATCCCACTATCAACTGCCTTTCTGAAGCTGATTGTCCACTAAGACCTGCAGGTAGGTGAAGGCTGAAGGTGTGTGTTGGGTCCCAATATCTGCATGGATTTAAATAAAGAAAGATGGGAGAGAGCATTTTATTCTCTGACATGCAGGAAAAGTAAAGTGTCAGCTGCAGAAAGACCTTAGGTAAGAATCAGAGAACACTACCTGAAGAGAATAAAGCCCACGGAAATTGGTGAGAGGAAGTGGGTGGCACCTGCTTCAGTATCCCTGCTTGTCTTTCTGGTGACATTAAAGACCCATGTGTCCCAGACCCACAGGAGTAAAACATGCTCTGCCTATAATTTATAAAGCATCCCTGAGAGGGCTAAACATAATAGCAAGTATGCAGTTTGAATGTACTATGTCCCCCCAAATGCCATTATCTTTGATGTAATCTTGTGTGGGTGGACCTATCAGTGTTAATTAGATTGTAATTCTTTGTGCCCCACCCAACTGTGGGTGATGACTATGATTGGATAATTTCCATGGAGGTGTTGGCCCGCCCATTCAGGGTGGGTCTGAATTAAATTACTGGAGCACTATATAAGCTCAGATGGAAAGAGCAAGCTGCTACAGCCAAAAGGGACACTTTGAAGAAAGCACAGGAGCTGCAGATGAGAGACAGTTTGAAGACAGCCATTGAAAGCAGACCCTTGCTCCAGAGAAGCTGAGAGAGGACAAATATCCCAAGTGCAACTAAGAGTGACATTTTTGAGGAACTGTAGCCTAGAGAGGAATGTCCTGGGAGAAAGCCGTTTTGAAACCAGAACTTTGGAGCAGATGCCAGCCACATGCCTTCCCAGCTAACAGAGGTTTTCTGGACGCCATTGGCCATCCTCCAGTGAAGGTACCCCATTGCTGATGTGTTACCTTAAACACTTTATGGCCTTAAGACTGTAACTGTGTAACCAAATAAACCCCCTTTTATAAAAGCCAGTCCATCTCTGGTGTTTTGCATTCAGGCAGCATTAGCAAACTAGGACAGCAAGTCAGAAACCAAGGAGAGAAACAACAAGCAGGACACCTAGAAGAAGCAGCTTCAACAGAAATGAAGGTGCTGGAGGTGACCACTTAGCAAAAAAATGACTCAGTCTATTAGAACTACGAAGGACTCTGAATTATACCATGCAAATATACATATAGAAACAAGAGAGATTTTCCAGAATAAAAACCCAAATAGATGAAAAGGATAGCTACAGTTGATTACTAAACTGATGATCTAGAACTCAAAGGCCAGCAGTAACTAAAACTCAAATCAGAAGTATTAAGAAATGGAAGTCAAGATGGAACAAAGAAGAGATTTGGAGTATAGGTCCATGAGAAATTGCATGACAATTAGCTTCTAGAAGAAAAAAAAATAGGCAAACTAGATAAGGACCATTGATTTAACAATTAATAGAAGAGAAATTTACTCTTTAAAAAAACACAACAACTTGAATCTGAATTTCTAGTGTGAATGTTACTTGTTACTGAGGCATATCTTGGTAAAGATTCCTAAGTCCATTATTAAAGAGAAACATTTGCAGATAAGTGATCGTTGCTTACAAAGATATAGGTTTCAGACTGGCATTTGATTTTTCATTCACCACACTGGAAACTGCAAAATGATTAAAAAATATCTATAGCTGATTGAGGTAAATGACTATAAACAATTTTTTTTACCCATCCAAAAAGTATATAAGAAAATGAAAACTATTCTGAATTATCTAGAAAGCTATGTAAAGGAGAACATATAATGTCAAAAGATCATTTATGTGCTCAAAATTCACTTTTTAACAAAAAGCCATAAAAATCAATGCACTTAATACTAATTTTATACGAAAAGGAATGAAATACTCAAAATGAAGTAGGATGAGAACATTAGTAATTGTAAAACTGTACATTAATGAATGAAATAAAGTAAAATTAAATAACTTAAAATAAATAGACTCACAAGCAAAATGTTTTGAAATATATAGAGCTCATATCTGTCTATCTATATATTACAGTAAGAAAGGAGATTTAATCATAGAGAGGTAATGAAAAGAATTATATGAAAATGCAAACTGTAATTTTATGGGAATATTTTTGAATATCTAGAAACAACTGATTTCTCAAAAATATAAATTATAATACCAATACAAGTGAAAATTAAAAAAAAAATACTTTGGTTGCTAATTACTATGTAAGTGACTAGAATGTGATATAAGTTGAATCCACAAGAATGGTCACAGAACAAAATATATTCATATTAAGCTCATATTCTTAGAATAAAATGTGGACCCATCTGCAAATGAATTTATTCTTTGTTAAGAGCTTGGAAAATAAAAGCAACTAACTTAGAATGTTGCTATTCTAGTGGCTTTCAACTGAAAATTTTATGCACTTTATGCAGAGAAGTGAGATTTGAGTTTCTTTTTTTCTTTTTTTTAGTGTACCTAATTTTTCTTGTTTCTTAAAACTTTCCACCTATTGAGTTAATGGCATTCAATGCTTAACAGGAATAAGCATAGCTAAGAAAAAAAAAATTTTGATACCTTAAGTAGATTTTTCACTCATCTGAGGCACGAAAAGTCTGAAACAAAAAATAACTTGCCAGAGATAGTGGTTCAGAAAGAGCTTTACTTTAAATATCACAAAGCAGAGCCTGCTCTGCTGGGCCAGAGATTCAAACCTGGAGATAGAATTAAAGGAGAAAAGAGAGTTTTACAAAGTTGTCCAACTGATATCCTTGTGGGGAAACTTCACACTTGCTTTCATTCCAGGGTTGAAACTTCTAGGAGGTAATAAACAAATCCCTTCAGCTAGCACTGGGGACTGAGGGCTACAAGGACTTCCTCCTACTCTCTACCTGAGACCCCAAGAAGGGGCAGCATCCCCAAGAACTACCCCCTAATCTGGGGCATATTTGTAATCATGGCAGGGCACCTGTGTTCAGAGAGGACATGATGTGGCCAGCCCCCCTCACCTCATCCCAAACCGTTTGCTGGGTCAGCAGGGCATGGAGGAGATCTAGCATATCCACAGAAGTTAACCTGAGAAGTTATCAGAGAAAAGGAATGAGGTGGTTCTCCTGTAGAGATCGCTGATTGATAACCCAAAGTTGGGGCAGGCTAGAACAATGCCATTTTCTCTCAGTTATGAGCACCATCGAAATGCAAAGAGAGGGGTTTGATTCAGGTGCTCTGCCTCCTTGGGTGCTGTTAGGGATTGAATTGTGCTCCCCAAAAAGACATGGTCAAGTCCTAACCCCTGGTCCTGTGCTTATTTGTAAATAGAATTTCTGAAGATTAGTTAAGACAAGGCCAAACTGGATTAGGGTGAGCCCTAGTGCAATATGACTCGAGTCCGTATAAGGAGAGGAAATTTGGACAGAGGCACGGATGACCATATGACACACAAGGAGGGAAAGGTGGCCTGTGCTGGAGACAGAATAACTTGAGTTACCCACCAGCCACCATCAAAGCTCTGTTGTAGAGCCCAGAGGAGACAAGGCCCTGCTGACATTTTGATTTTGGACATCTAACCTTCAGAACTGTAAGCCAATTAGTTCATGGTACTTTGTGACAAAAACTCTGGGCCAATCATCAGGCACAGCTCTTGCCAAAACACAGACATCTGATTATACCAGTATATCATCAGTGAATGCTGGGGGAGGACAGGCCTATACCCACAGGCACAATGAGTAGAGATAACTCAGTGGAAACTAGGGAAAACATAGGCATGGCAGTACAGCATGCACTTCTTCCCCCAAACTCTGACACTATGTAAGCTCACCCCAGCACCAGAAACCATTCCTAGGGTGGCGGTGGCGGGGGGGGGATATGGAGGGTACACCTAAGGAGTTGAATTAAATATTTTAAGAAAAAAATATTTACTACATTATTGTGAAATACAACATATTAGAAAAATACATTAACATATGTGATTTTAAAAATATAGTTGTAAAGCTAACAATATTACTATAGAGAGTATAGCAGGGAATATCCAGGCAGAAATCTAATGGGAAGCAAGAACCCAGAGAGCTAAGTGGTACACCGAAGCCATTTTTGACCTGAAAGCATTTGCCAATTCTGGCATAATTAACTTCAGTTTTGATATTGCATGGGGCTATGGGGTCAGAAACCAAAGTGAGCACAAATTTGAAGGAGCAAATAAGAGTAGACGATACCCTAATGGTAAGTCCATATGGCTCCACCCACAGGGTAAAACTGAGCCAGAAGGAAAACCATACTCCTTGTCATCCCCTGCCAACTTGCCTTCTCTGGGCAGGATAGTTTTTTTTTTTTAAAAAAAAGTAGCTTCCAAGTTGTAGCCAAAAGGAAATGATGTATCATTTATATTTTAAAACCCAATGTGAAATATTATTTTGCTTTATACACTCAATATTTGGCATCTTGGTTTTTTGATGCTTTGATAAAGATTTTTAAATATTTTATCCAGACTGCTTTAGACTAAGACTATTTTGCCAGCAAGATGAAAACTAGTATTTTCCACAGCTGAAAAAATGAGTTCAGTTAGAGAGAACTAAAGAATTTCCATTTCATCAAAATTTAAATGTCAATTTTTAAACTTCTACCTGGTTAATGTTATCAAGCAAAAATGGCCAAATACTTTATTCTGCACAAGAGAAATGCATCTTCCACAGGACTTATGCAATTGTTTGTTGCTGTTATCATGTTTGCTTGAGACGTCATGACTAAACTCATCTCCCAGACCCTCCTTTATCTGTACTTCCTTTGGTAACCAATATCCCTGTTTCAATTTGCTAAAGCTGCTGGAAAGGCAATATACCAGACATGGGGGTTTATTGGTTCACAAATTTATAGTTATAAGACCATAAATATGTCCAAAATAAGCCATCAACAAGAGGATACCCTCACTGAAGAAAGGCTGATAGCGTCCAGACGCCTCTGTCAGATGGGAAGACACGTGGCTGGCATCTGCTGATCCTTTGCTCCTGGGTTGTGTTGCTTTCAGCTTCTGATTCCAGTGCTTTTCTTCCTCTTGAGTGTCTGCAGGTCCTTGCCTAGCTTCTCTAGGGCAAATTCTGGATTTCATCTATTGACTTCCCTCGGCTCTCTCCAGGTTCTGACTATTTGTGTGAGTCCTTGCTTCACATCTCCTTGGGTGTTTCTGACTGCATTTCCAAATGTCTATATGTCTGTTTGGGCTCTGAGCTTTCTTAAGGACTCCAGTAAACTAATTAAGACCCACCTTGAATAGGTAGGGTCACATCTCCATGGAAATAATCTAATCAAAAGGTCTCACCCACATATGTCTACACCACAAGATTGGATTCAAAGAACATGGCTTGCCTGGGGTACATAATAAATTGAAACCAGCACAATCCCCTTTTGGGAAATATTCTTTTTCAATTATGCCAATTTGGCCACAGGTATTATAGTCAATATACCCCCAGATCACAAGCTGTTTAATGGGAATAATAATCCATCTCTTAGATGCCATTTCTGTTCCTCTGCCCATGTTCATATCTTACGCTGGGCGCTGCCTCTTCACTTGAATTTCCTCTCCCTAAACCTTGTCTCTTGCTTCCTGCTTCCAGCTGTAGGGTTTTCCTTACAGATTCTGATGCTGAAACATTAAAGGATTCCCAGTTAACATCCAGAGGGATGAATTGTTCTGGTTTGCTAAAGCCACTGTGCTGGTTTGAATGTATTATGTCCCCCAGAAAAAGCCATATTCTTTGATGCAATGTTGTGGGGAAGACATTTTAGTGCTGATTAGATTGGAATCCTTTGAGTGTTTCCATGGGGATGCACCCCACCCAACTATGGGTGATGACTCTGATTGGATAATTTCCATGGAGGTGTTACCCCACCCATTCAGGGTGGGTCTAAATTAAATCACTGGAGCTATATAAATGAGCTGACAAACAGAAGGTACTCAGTGCAGCTGAGAGTGACATTTTGAAGAGGAGCTACAGCCAAAAGGGACACTTTGAAGAACACACTGGAACTGAGAGAGGAACTTCAGCTTACAGAGACATTTTGGAGACAGCCTTTGAAAGCAGACTTTTGCTCCGGAGAAGCTAAGAAAGGACAAATGCCCCAAGAGTGACATTTTTGAGGTGCTGAAGCCTAGAGAGGAACATCCTAGGAGAAAGCCATTTTGAAACCCGAACTTGGAGCAGACGCCAGCCATGTGCCTTCCCAGCTAACAGAGGTTTTCCAGATGCCATTGTCCACCTTCCAGTGAAGGTATGCAATTGCTGACATGTTACCTCAGATACTTTATGGCCTTAAGACTGTAACTGTGCAACCAAATAAATCCCCTTTGATAACAGCCAATCCTTCTCTGGTGTTTTGCATTCCAGCAGCATTAGCAAACTAGAACAGATTTTAGTACCAGAGAAGTGGGGTCCTGGTGCTGCTGAGTTTGCAAATACCAAACATGTTAGAATGGCTTTTTAAATGGATAAGGGGAAGATTCTGGAAGAATTGTGAGGAGCTTGATAGAAAAGGCCTAAACTGCTTTGAAGAGACTGTTTGTGGACATATGGACTCTATAAAGATACTTCTGATGAGGCCTTGAGCAGAAATGATGAACGTGTTGTTGCAAACTGGAAGGAAGGTGATCCTTGTTTTAATGTGGCAGAGAATTTGGCAAAATTGAGTCCTGGTGTTGGATGGAAGGCAGAATTTGAAAGTGACGACCTGGAGTATTTAGCTGCTGAGATCTCCAAGCAAAATATAGAAGAAGTAGCCTGGCTTTTACTTGCAGCTTATTGTAAAATGCGAGAGGACAGAGAAAAGCTGAGAAATGAACTCTTAGTTTCAAAGAAACCAGAAACTGATGGTTTGGAAAATTCCAGTCTTCCAGGGGATGGATCCCCAGAAGCTGCAGCCCAACATGAGGATTTAACCAAACATGGAACCCAGCTGCCATTTCATTACAAGCCAGGATTGGAGATGGAACTATCCAGAAAGGATCTGTGGAAAGTCCTACTGTCTGACGACTTCGACTCCTGTGTGCTTCATTTGAAGCCAACAGAATTTTTGTGAGACCTTTATAGATGGAGCCACTGCCAGTCAGGACTGGAGGAGACAGACAAGGAATAAATTGAAGAAAAAATTTCTTCAAAGACAGAGCCACGGAGATTGAGGTCTGGAGTCAAGAGGTCTCAGGCTGGGAGAGCAGAGTGGCCCACGTGCATGGAAAGGGTGAGTTTGCCCTGGAGGTCGAGGGTGGGCCTTCTACCTCGATGCTCAGGAAATGTTCTGCCACCCCAAGCCCCAAAGAGGGTGGAGCACATTCCCAGGGAATTGGGGAGAGCCTCGCTGTCACCCCACTGTTCTGAAGGGGTTGAGTGTGTGCCCTGGAGATGGAAGGGAATCCAGGTGCTGCCCCAATGTCTGAGGAGGGTGGGACCAAGAAGATGGCCTCCCCAGTGTGTGGATATGTTGAAGAACCCACCCCAGCATTTGGAGAGGAAACTGCCGCTGAAAAGGCCCTTAGGACTGGTTAGACTCCTGCTCTCTCAAGCCCCAAGGATGCAACATCATTCTGTAAATGACTCTCAGACTTTGAAATCTAATGGAGTTTGTCCTGCGGGTTTTAGGAACAGTTTTGGGTCCTGTTAACCCCATTTTCCTTACTCTTTCTCCTTATGGCAATGGGAATGTTTATCCTATGAATGCCCCTCCTTTGTATATTGGAAGCACATAACTTGTTCTAAGTCCACAGACCCACAGCTAAAGGAAAATTATGCCTTAGGACTGATCACACCTATAATTGATTTTGATGGGATCTTGTACTTAACTATTGTTACTGAAATGATTTAAGTTTCTGTGATATTGTTGTGGGATGAATGTATTTTGTATTTGGAAAGAATATGTTTTTCTGGGATCCAGGGGGTGGAATGTGCCAGTTTGAATGTATTATGTCCCACAGAAAAAGCCATATTCTTTGATGCAATGCTGTGGGGAAGACATTTTAGTGCTGATTAGATTGCAATCCTTTGAGTGTTTCTGTGACGATGTGCCCCACCCAACTGTGGGTGATGACTCTGATTGGATAATTTCCATGGAGGTTTTACCACAACCATTCAGGGTGGGTCTAAATTAAATCACTGGAGCCATATAAATGAGCTGACAAACAGAAGGAACTCAGTGCAGCTGAGAGTGACGTTTTGAAGAGGAGCTACAGCCAAAAAGGACACTTTGAAGAACGCACTGGAACTGAGAGAGGACTTCAGCTTATAGAGACATTTTGGAGATGGCCTTTGAAAGCAGACTTTTGCTCCAGAGAAGCTAAGAGAGGACAAATGCCCCAAGAGCAAATAAGAGTGACATTTTTGAGGTGCTGCAGCCTAGAGAGGAATGTCCTGGAAGAAAGCCATTTTGAAACCCGAACTTGGAGCAGACGCCAGCCATGTGCCTTCCCAGCTGGTGTTTTGCATCCCAGCAGCATTAGCAAACTAGCACAGCCACTATTATGTGAAATACTGGAAATGGATTGGCTTTTACAAAGGGAATTTATTAGGATACAAGTTTACAGTTCTAAGGCCATAAAAGTGTCCAAACTAAGGCATAAGCAAGAGGATACCTTCACTGAAGAAAGGCCAATGGCATCTGGAAGACTGTCAGCTGGGAAGGCAGGTGGCTGGCATCTGCTGGTCCTTTGATCCCAGGTTCTGGGTTCAAAATGGCTTTCTCCAAAATGTCTCTGTGCTCATATCTCTATTTGTTTCTCTCTTTTAGCTCCTATGCATCCTTGCTTGTTCTCCTATGGAGTTTCTCTCTAAGTGTCTAGGGGTCCTCTCTTAGCTTCTCCGGGGCTTAGCATCTCTTAGCTTAGCATCTCCAAACATCTTTCTGTCTGCCTCTCTAAGAGTCTGCATCTGTATCAGCCCCTGGACTCTAGTAAACTAATGAAGAGCCTCCTTGAATGGGTGAGGTCACACCTCCATGGAAATAATCTAATCAAAATATCCTACCCATAATAAGACTGCATCCACAAGATTCTATTAAAAGAACGTGGTTTTTGCTGAGGCATAATAGATTCAAATCAGCACATGAGTTGTTGACCAATTTGAGAAACACTCTAGATCAAATTTTTCTCCTTTTGTTCTCTGTGTTTCCCTCCCTACCCATACTATACTGAAGGGTATTTTTTATACAATTTCTATGGGAAGAAAGTCCCATATGATCCAGTTATTAATTGTACTTGTCAGCAGCCATCTCATTGAAACTTTCTCAAATTGTCTGTCATACCTTTCTTGCCTCACTCCTTTATCACTCACTCCTTCTCCCTGGGGTTGTATTCCCTGGTAGAGTATAAATAAACATAAATCATTGCTTGCAGAATATGGGGAACCCAAGCTAAGACAGTACAGCAAGACTGAAGTCAGTATTCAGGTAAGTATTGCCAGCCAGCCTGTGTCTCCTCTCCTCAGTGTTCTTCCTTAGTCTAAAGTTGGGGTTGGAGATGATTTCTGCAGTGCCACATAATTATCTTCTCCTTCTCTTACTTCCACAGCAGTAGGTTAATATTCTTAATTTTATTGCCTCCCCCTAAATCCAGGAGCGTCATTCTTATTGCAACTCTACCTGTGCTTGTTGGCCCACTGTGGAAGGAGGTGGAGATCAGCTGGATGTTCAATTGTATGGTGATCGTATGGCACCTAAAGCCATAAAGACCACTGTTCCTTTTATGCACACGGATACTCTGATCCCTCTGCCATTCTCATCCCACTAACTGGAAATCTCTCTCCCTCCTGCTAACACATCAACAGCAGGCACTTTTGTGATACCACAGTTTTACTTTCCTCTGTAACTCAAGTAAATCTCAAAAGATTCTGGCAAGTACAGCCTAGTGCCCTTAACTTCTTACAGGGATATACCAGCAATGATTAACGCTTACTGTATTAGTCAGGGTTCTCTAGGGAAACAGAACCAACAGGAGCTATCTGTAATATGAGATTTTATAAAAGTGTCTCACGCAACTGTGGGGGTACACAAGTTCAAATTCCATAAAGCAGGCAGCAAACTGGCAACTCTGATGAAGGTGTTTGATGAACTCCCCAGGAGACGTTGGCTAGCCAGAGAAGAAGTGAAGGTTCTCTCTCTTCTCCTTTAAAAGTCTTCAAATGATTGGATTAAATCCAGCTGACTGAATTCTCTCATTGCTGAAGACAAGCCCTTTGTTGATGGAATCAGTCAAGATATAGTCATTTGGCTGATGATTTGATAAAACAGCCCTCTGGTTTACTAACCAGCCACAAATATCCTTAGGCCAGTGCTTGCTTGACCAGAAACCTGGGCACCATCACCTGGCCAAGTTGACACTTGAACCTACCATCACACTTATAATTTGTTTATTTAAGTGCTTTAAGTATTTAACCCTTGAAACAAATTTCTGAAGTGGGTGTTGTTAATTCCCATTATA
Organism: Choloepus didactylus; assembly: GCF_015220235.1. Lineage (NCBI taxonomy): Eukaryota > Metazoa > Chordata > Mammalia > Pilosa > Megalonychidae > Choloepus > Choloepus didactylus. Next base: position 13,662,857 of record NC_051323.1, on the reverse strand, counting down.
TGCAGGAGGACACTGAAAATCTTGGAGATTAAAATTCTTGCTCAATGATTAGACACTTTTTGCATCACAGGTTTTTTGAAGGTCAGAACCAGAAGCCTAAGCCAGTAGCCTTCCCAATAAGTTGATTCATTATGAATTGATTAATCATAACCAGTTATGAACCAAAAGTTGACTTTTATAAGTATACAATAAGGATAAAGGGAGTTTAAAATAAATATGATTAATAAGAGTAATGATAAGTTATACAAATATTATAAAATCCATTCTTCATTATAAGCAAATTTCTAGTAAAGAAATTGTGTTGGTAATGTAAGAGCAAAATATCTGCACTCATGGTTATATACTAGGAAATATTTTTTTCAGCTTTTTTTTCAGTATCAGTAATAATTTCCTAAATCCATTGGTGTCATCATAACATAACTTTTAAATTTTCTTTATTCATCAACAATTTACTAAATACATTCTATATGCCGCTATACATTTTCCTTAGTTCTTATCACAACTTCACAAATTATTCACTTACACATTACTTACTATAAACTATTACTGAGCTGTGATGTTTAGGTTCATGTGTCAAGTTAGCCAGGTGATGGTTTCCAGGTGTCTGTCAAGCAAGCAGTGACCTAACCATTACTGCAAGGACATTTATAGCTGGTTAATAAACCAGAAGGCTGGTTTATTAAATCATCAGTCAATTGACTGCATCTGTGACTGATTACATCAACAAAGGGTGTGTCTTCAGCAATGAGATAATTCAATCAGTTGGATTTAATCCAATCACTTGAAGACTTTTAAGGGAGATAGAAGACTTTCACTTCTTCAGCTAGCCAGAAAAGCATTTCCTGAGGAATTCATTGGACACCTTCATCAGAGTTGCCAGTTCACTGTCTGCCCTAGAGAATTTAGACTCATGCATCCCTAAGTTGTGTGAGACACTTTTATAAAATCTTATATTTACAATTATCTCTTGTTGGTTCTGTTTCCCTAGAGAACCCTAACTAATATACTTGGCCATGCTCACCGACTTATTTTCTGAAGAAGTGAAGAAATCCATTTTTCTGAAGCCACAATTCTGGCTCTAAGGGAACAACAAAAATCATAAGCAAATTTAAATGCCCTGTATTAACTTGATGGAATCATGGAAAACCATGTTCTTTAGTGTTTCTCCTCAGAATCTTAAAAAAGTAGCTGTGAGACAGCAAAGTGGTGGAATAGGCAGTTCCAAACCCATCTGTGATGGTTAGGTTCGTGTGTCAGCTTGGCCAGGTGATGGTACCAGGTATCTGGTCAAGCAAGCACTGGCCTAACCTCTACTGCAAGGATGTTTGTGGCTGCTTAGTAAACCAGAAGGCTGGTTTATTAAATCATCAGTCAATTGGTTGCAGCTGTGACTGATGATGTCAACTAAGGGTGTGTCTTCCACAATGAGAGAATGCAGTCAACTGGATTTAATCCAATCAGTTGAAGACTTTTAAGTGAGACAGATAGAGGACCTTCACTTCTTCTTTGGCTGACCAGCAAAGCGTTTCCTGAGGAGTTCATTGAAGTTTCCAGTTTGTTTCCTGAGGAGTACATCGAACATCTTCATTGGAGTTGCCAGTTTGCTGGCTGCCCTATGGAATTTGGACTCATTCATACCCACCAGACACTTTCATAAACCTTATATTTATAGATATCTCTTGTTGATTCTGTTTCCCTACAGAACCCTAACTAATACAACTTGGTACCGGGAGTGGCTTTTGAGAAACAGAATCTTAAAATGGGCTTTGTTTTCTACTCTGATTTGATTCAAAGGCACTAATGATTCCATTTCCAATAATCAAGATGGCACTGACAGTCCATGGCATTCGTTGTCAATGGAGATATGCAAAATAGCACTGTTTGATTCTCCTAATCATACTCTTGTACGAAGCAAGGCTCTGGGTGACAGTATTTTCAACACCTTCACAGAGTTTTGCAGAATTAAGAGGTATAACGATGTTGGCTGGCTGTTCTTAGATACACTGGATAAAGTTATCAGAGAAAGGGATGAGCTAAAGGCTTCAAATTAGAAACTTCAGCACTGTAGGACAGATGTAAAGGTTTCTATGTGTACCTTAGAAGAAAATCTTATTTCCTGTGGCCGCAGACTTGAGATTTCTGAAAACCAGACAGAATCTGAGGAGTTCATCAAACACGTTTGTTGAAGTTGCTAGTTTGCTGCCTGAGGAGTTCATCAAACATCTTCATTGGAGTTGCCAGTTTGCTGCCTGCCCTATGGGATTTGGACTCGTGCATACCCACAGTTGTGTGAGACACTTTTATAAATCTTGTATTTATAGATATCTCTTGCTGATTCTGTTTCCCTGAAGAACCCTAAATAATGCACCATTCTTACACAGAAACTTTGAAAAATTAAGCAGAAAGTGTCAGAACCCACTTTCTGAGAACTCCAGAAAATAGACAAAGGTTTACAGCAACCAAGTGAACGCTGAATCAAGAAAAAGACACTTCAAAAATGGTAAGGATGTTTTGGGACATTTCTACTTGCCTTTGTCCCCCTCCTTCAAGGTCAGCAGCAGTCTTGAAGACGACAACCCGTATTCCCAATGTGGGAGACTGTTTCCTGGTTCTGAAGGGAGCAGAGCAGACCTTATTTTCAAATTATTGTGTTTATCAACTCTCATCTCTCTGGGGATATCTAATGACTGACTCAAGGTGCACATATCTGATTCACCTAAAGTGGAACCCATTCAAGATGGAAAGGTGGCAGTCAATCATAGAAAACATTGAAAACAAGTGAAAAATCTGCACCTGCCTGGAGCAAAAGATTACAGTTATAACACATAGTGAAACTCCTCATGGGAGGCTGGAAGGGCCTCTCCCTCTGGGGAAACAATTATAGGTTTATTCAGCGAAGAAGACCCAGCAGAATTTAGGAATTCAACATCTCCAGCTTCATCATGGTCTTCCCATATGTTCTCATTCCAATTTTTCAGGATTCCATTCCTTTCCAATCGATGCTCTCACTTTAGCAGGTGACACCCTGCAAGGCAGGGAATTCAATTTGCATTGTAATTCAGCTGCTTGCATGATGAGGCACTGTGTTTGGTTTCCAGAAACTACAACTCTGCAGCTACAGGAGATAAAAGGTTTTTTCAGGGCACACATAGAAACTTTCATATCATTTATACAATGCTTGAGCTGGGAATGTGAAGAACTCATATCAGCCTTTTTTCATGTACCATTTCTCCAGTGTATTTAAGAACAGCCAACCAATCTCATTATATTGATTAGCTTGACAAAAATGTTCTAGGTTATCAAATACCTGATCACCCAGAACCTTGCCTCTTATAGACATTCCAGTAGGAGTATCCAATGATTATATTTTCCATATTTCCATTGACTCTTCATTACATGGACTATTAATGCCCTCTTTATCGTTGGAAATGTAATGCTTAGTGCCTTTAAATCCAATCAGATTAAATAATTTATTCTACAAACCCTAGAACCAGTTCCTAAAATTCATCCCTAAGATTCTTTTCCTCCAGAACCACCCACTTCTGGTATGAAAATCCATATCAGTGTCCTCTAAAGAAATGGAACCAACAGGATATACATACATACATACAAATATCTATGTGAGATTTATTATATGGAAGTGACTCACATGACTGTGGAGATAGGAAGTCAGAATTCTTTAGGGTGGTTCAAAGGCTCAAAATTCCAGAACGAGTGATATTAAAGTCTTTAATTAAAGCCTGTAGGGAGAATCAGAGAGGACTGGAGGATGTTATCTTGAGGCAGAATTCTTTCTGATTCTTGAAACCCTCAGTTCTCAATTTTATGTCCTTCAACTGTTTAAGGTCTAGTCAATTGCTGACTTTTCTTTTTAAAGTCAGTTGATTATTGATGCTAATCCCATCTATGCAATACCCCCACAGTGACAATTAGGCTGTTTTTTAACCAAACTGGACACCATAAACTAGTCAAGGTGATGTACCAAATTAACCATCATATCCAGATAATGGAATATTTCCCAACCAAGAAAAGGAATTAGGTTCTCATACATGCTAGAACATTGTTGGACCTTGAAAACCTATGCCAAGTAAACAACGCCAGATACAAAAGGACAAACATTATATGATTCCACTACATGAAATATCTGGAAAAGGCAAGTGCATAGATACAGAAAGTAGATCAGAGTTTACCAGGTGCTGTTGGGTGAAATGGGGAATTACTGCTCAGTGGATACAGTTTCTATTTGAGGTGATGAAAAAATATTTTACATTTATAAAGGGGATGGTTACACAACATTGTGAATCTAATTAATGCCAATAAATTAAACTCTTAAAAAAAAAGAAAGAAAATAGCACCTTTGTCTAAGGTGCAGCCTCCAGGGAGCAGCTCCCATTGCATTCACCTGTGTGTCATACATCCTGCTTTTGACTTTTATTGCAGGTTTACACCTCACTTTCTCATGTTTGCATCTGTCTCTCTGTGGGCACTTTTTTGTTAAGTCCTCAATTGAATTGCCCTTTTGCATTAACTCTCTGATTTTACTGCTGTCCAATATATCTTTGATTCCCTCTTGATCCCATGGTTTTAGGACAGTCCTGGTCACCCCAACTCATATCCAACTCCTATGAGTAGCCTCCTGGTGACTAATACCCCTGCCTGAAAATTGCCCAGGTATTCCGTCTGCAAGAATGGGTGAGTCTTATGATCTCATACTTGGCCCTTTTCTAGTACTATATTATACTTTAAGAACTAGCTTGATGCTATATTAAACTGGACTGAAAACAGATTTTGTGCAGCTATTATATGAGCACACCAGTCATCTTAGTTTGCCAGGATAAACTACACAGTGGATTGGTATAGCAACAGTAATTTACTGTGCATGATTTTGGAGACTAGAAACCCAAAACCAAGGTCTCAACAGGCTAGAGTCTAGAGCATTCTGGGCTGGCTGACTTCAATCCTTGGGTTTCCTTGGCTTGCATGTCAGCCTCCATCACACAGCTTCTCATTTCATGGCTTCTGCTCAGTCATCTGTCCCTGTCTAGATTTCCTCTCCTTATAAGGACTTCAGCCATAGGGATTATGACTTAACCTGATTCAATTTCTCATCAGCTAAATAGGATCTTCGAAGATCCTATTCACAAATGAGTCCACACCTTAACTAATAATTTCTTAGATGGTGAACAAGCAGGTTCACACCCACAGATACACAAATTAACACTAGAGCATGTTTTTATGGAGGGCAAGATTCTATCTCCAACACCACTTTAATAAATATTTTTAATTATCTACCATACATTCCCTAGCAGTGTATTTTTTTCATTTGGATCTCTGATTGAGAAGACACTTGGGGTAAGAAACGTGGATGCTAATTTATGTTTCTGTCAATATCTTCATCTTGAATTATCTCTTATACTTTTTGCAAAAGAATACATGATATTTTAGATGTAAAAAGTACAAATTTCAGTCTATCACTAAGTAGTAACTGAAAAATTATCGATTCACCTCTTAGAACATCAAAACAATCTAAAATATGAGGATGATATCCACAAAATCTAATTCACAAAACAGTTGTGAGAATTACAGGAGGGATTATAAAAAAACAATTTGAAAATTTGTTTGGGGAGCAAGTTTGGGCCAAGTACATATCCATTACAAGAATTTAAATTTGACCAATCATGTCTCATGAACAAATTATGGGATCTGCCTCTTCCTAATAACAAATCCTAAGGAAAGCTACTAGTAGACTGGACTAATCTATCCACATCTCATTTTCCCAATTGGAACAGGAGGTTTATGGTTTTAATAGCAGCTTAATGTTTCCATTCATTTTTTTATTTTCTCTCAGGCTGAGTTCCAAGTATGGATTGCGTAAGGGAAATATCTCTGCAAACATGCTGAAAACTACTTTATTAACTCTTTGAGATACTGGAGCATAATAGAGCATACTCAAAAGAGGAATGTGGCATTCTCCCACATTACATCATCCAAAACTCTGTAGCTGTGGCACCTGCTCAGTTGCAGGGCCAAACAATATGAGTGGGGTCCAGAAAATATAATAATATCCACCAAAAGAAGCAGGTGTACTCAGAAGAAGAGATGGCATTACCCAGATGCAACACTGTTGTCTGGCAGGAGCAACAATAAAACAGAAATGGCTGTAGTCCCCAATAAAGATGGCAATTCTCTTAGTTACCAGTGATGACTAAGAGAATGGGCAGAGGTCTTTTTTGGACGTAGAAATATGGCCATAATATACATTGCTCTCTCCTAGACCTGGTGATGGAGAATAGAAAGGAAGGGAAGTTGCCGTATGTTAGGTGAGGAATATGACATATTCATGAATTTATGCAACATTCTACAGCTGCCTATGTATTTGACTGAGGTAGTAATCTCTTCTGTAGCAGATGAGGGTAAAAGCAGAGTGACACAGTTGCTACTTTGGAAGTGACTTTGTGGACTGGTGAAAAAAGGAATTGTGTATTATTGCTATAAATTTCTGAAAAAGTTGGCTTAGGATACCACATATATCTGATTACTTTTTCACTCTGTATCCAGTAGCATTTATATTTGTTGTCAGCACTATATTTGGTTACTTATGCTAACATTTGCTTTGACATTGGTTCCACGAGTTTACTTTGAAAATATTTCTTAAGTATCAATAGGTTGCCCAATAATGTAGTCAAGATATAAAACTGAATGACAACTCTTGTTCTCAGAGAGTTTACAATTGGGAAAAATGGTTATATAATTAGCAATTTATACAGTAGTCTCTAATATGATGTATAGGATATTAATTTTACTTCTATAATTTATAATATTATCCATAAGCCCCAATAATTAATTTATTTATTCCATAAATGTTCATTGATCTCTTACTATTCATCAAAAGCTATTCTGTGTGTTTATTGTATGGTAGGTAAGCAAACGGAAAAAAAATTCTGCTGCTATTGAGCTTATATTCTGGCATAGAGAGAAAGGAAATGATTTTTAAATACATAAATAAAATCCTGTACAATGTCAACTAGTATAAGTGCTATGAAGTAAAATTAAGCCAGAGTTGCACTAGGGACTGCTGGGGAGATGATAGTCTCATATTCAATAGGAAGATTAGTTAAAAGATCTCTGAGAAGTTAAAACTTAAGTAAAAACCTGTAGGAGGTGAACCATACCTACATTTTGGAGAGACCATCTCATAAGGGGAACATCAAGTGAATGGCCTTGAGCAAAAACATGCACTTTATGTTGGAGGGACAGAATAGAGGCCAGTTTAGCTATAAGCAGGATAGTCTAAGTGGAGACTGTTTGCAAGTCAGTCAAAAGAGGGAACAGGGACCAGGATCACGTACAGCCATGTAAGCCATGGTGAGGGCTTGGGCTTTTTACTCTGACAAAGGTTGGAAATCTTTGGAGGTTTTGAACAGGTAAACGAACTGATCGGTTGCATGACTCTGTAGAATTACTCTGGCTGCTGCATACAAAGTGGATACCAGGGAGGTTGAGGGATGAAGCAGAGACACCAGTTAGGGGGCTCCTGGAATATACCAGAAGAGGTGCACCATATTCTTTAATGCAATCTTGTGGGGGCAGATTGATTAATCTTTTTAATTAGGGGGTGGCCACTTGATTGTATGTTTCCATGGAGATTTGACCCCGCCGATTTAAGTAGGTCTTGATTAGTTTACTGGAGTCCTTTAAAGGGAGCTTGCACAGAGAGCAGAGAGATGAAAATGTCCCGGGATATGCTAAGCCAGGAGACCCAGACACTTATTGATACTTGGAGATTCTTGGGGATGCAGGCAGAAGGACATTTGGAGATGCTAAGCTAAGAGATGAAGCCCAGAGACATTTTGGAGGAAGCCATTTTGAAATGCAACCTGGGAGCTGAGGAATACAGATGCCAGCCACATGCCTTCCCAGCTGACAGAGTTGCTCTGGATGCCATGGCTGTTTTTCAGTGAAGGTATCTTCTGTTGATGCCTTAGTTTGGACACTTTCATGGTCATATAACTATAAATTTGTAGCCAAATAAACCCCCTTTTATAAAAGCCAATCCATTTCTGGTATTTTGCATAAGAGCAGCATTAGCAAACCAGAACAAGAGATGAGCATGGTATGAACCATGGTGGGAGTAGTTGAAATAGTTGAAATAGATCATCGTGCTCAGATATGTGAAATATTTTATAGGTATAGCTAATAGCTATAAGAGGTTGCAAATGAATGTCAATGTGAATGTGACCCCAAAACTTACTGTTGCAAATAATAAAATACAATAAAACATGTGATCAAAACATATATGAACCTTAAATAATTTAGGATTCACATTTATTTTTACAAGCAGATAAAATCATGAATAGTGAGATACTTTGTATATTAAACAGAAACCACATAAGATTTAAGAATATCTTTGTTTAAGGAGTTACACATGGATATTTCTCCCAAATTGGCAAATTATCTCAGTAGAATTACTCAGAAGAATTTGAAATACATATGTATTATGAGTCACAAGAGCATGATTTTATATACTGGCAGAATGATTTACGAAATGATACCCCAATGGTCCTAAGAAGTGAAAATGGATGTAGTTGCTTAAATTCCTGGAATTATCCCTGGGAGCAAATTTTGCAAATAGAAAATCATAAAAATCTATCTTTATGGAAAAAATACCTTCCAGGTTTTCAATTAATAAAATGATGGGGAAAAGTACTGTGGTAGATAATTTCCCCCATGATGATGTTGTTGGTTGGTAGATATTACAGTAGGAAAATGCAGGATTAATTTTTTCCATCATTTCAAAAGGAAAGAACACTTAGAAATTATTAGAAATAATTTCCTATCTCATCTAGAGACAAAAGATTTCCAAATTCACATTTCAAGACACATGGGATAGCCTTTTACAAAGATTCATGAAGAGCACTAACAGGGTAAGTGACTCCTCCTTAGTCACACCAAATGTTGCCAATCTTAACTAATTCCAGGAGGGGTTTTCTCTGACAGAGCCAACAGCTGCAGGACTCTTATGAGCCTCTGGAGTGGTAAATGTAAGCCCCAGATTTCTGTTTCCTACTTAAAAAATCAACTAACCAAGACCTAAGTGAGTATATGCTGCTGTCTCCAAATATCTAGTCCCAGTTGCCTTTATGCTACTTTGATTTCCTTACCCAGGATCCTTTGGAATATGACTCATACACTATTTTTCTTTAATAACTCTAGGAGCAAGGGAAGAGAGCATAATTCCTTGTTTGCTTCGCGAGTAATACAAAGAATCACAATAGAAGCATAAAGCAATGCAGTTCTGGTTTATAATGCCTCTCTCTACAAATTATCTCTCATGCAAAGGGATGCCAAGTTGGTGCAATTGATGAAGGTTACCTGTGGAACTCTCTGGTTTAAGTTTTTGGAGGAGGAGGGGTGCTAGAGTTCCATGATATTTTTCTTTTTTTCCTACAGTATTTGTTATTTTTGTTTCTATAATTGCTGATCTTCTTAATATATATATTTTTAACTTTATGCATGGAGTATTAATATTTTTAATTTTATTTAATTGAGGTGAATTTTACATACCATGAAATTAGCCAATTTAAAGGGTACATTTCAGTGACAATAATTACATTTATAATGTTTTGTCAACCATCATCTCTATCTAGTTCCAAAATATTTTCTCAGCCACAAAGTATTCCCTGTACCCATTAAACAGACATTCCCATGACCCTTCCCCCAACCAAGTCCTGGCAGTCATTAATTTGCTTTATCTCTGTAGATTTATTATTCTATATATTGCCCATGAATGGGTCATATAATATGCAACCTTGCGTGTCTGGCTTCTTTCATTTATGTTTTCAGATTCATCCATACCATAGGATGCTTCAGTAGTTCATTCCTTTATGGCTGAATAATATCCCATTGTATGTATATACTACAATTTGTTTACCCATTCCTCTGTTGTAGGATACTTGGATTGTTTCCAACTTTAAGCTATTGTGAATATCTGCTACTATGCAATTCACATACCAGTATCTATTTAATTCCCTATTTTCAGTTCTTTTGGGCATATAGCTAGGAGTGGAATTATTGGGTCATATGGTCATTCTATGTTGAAATCATTAAGAAATGACTGAATTGTTTCCACAGCAGCTACATCATGTTGCATCCCCACTGGCAATGTACAGTGACTCCTATCTCTCCAAATCGTCACCAACACTTGTTATTTTGTTTTCTTTGATTACAACCATCCTAGTAGGTGTGAAGTGGAATCTCATTGAACTTTTTTGATTTGCATTGCAATTATGACTAATTATGTTGAGCATCATTTCACTTGATTTATATCAGGTGAATACCCAACCAGGAAGTCTTTGTATCTGGGGCATCCAGGGATTCTTAATTGTAATGACAGCCCTCACCAAGCCTTCACAAACTTGTTAACATTTCAGCTGTTTACCAACTTTTATGGCTTTCACCTCTTCCTTCCCCTACTCTACCAAAGTTAGAGGAAGTAATGTGACCTGTCTCTCGTCGGAGCAGCTGGTCAACCTTTGGAATTCAGTTCCTCTCATTGCCTTGACAACATTTTCTCTGGTGGACTCAAAATATTACAATTTTTTAAATTGCCTGTATTTTTTGAATTGTTAGAGTTGGAGTGGAAATTTTCTCGTGGTCTTCTATATTCAAAATGTAAGCAGAACTCTTAAACCTGTATTTTTATGTTTTACATATTTTTATGTTTCTCCATAAACACTTGGGTTTGATTTCTCATTTACATACTTCACTTTCTCTATTTTGCTTTGATTGAAATTGCCCTGGCAGCTCTTTTCTTTCCCCTCTTGAGAAACTTTAATAATGATCCTACCTCCTCCATCAAGGAACTCCATCAAGGAACTCCCATTATTTCATATTCACAAAGATATTACCAGGCATTGCTAAAAATACATGGAGCATTCTGGAGGTAGGACTCATGTGGGATACAGTGGAGCTTTTTCCAGAATAAGCACACTTCTTTGTGGCACCCTGAGAACTAAAGCGATTGTGTGCACTTTTCTACCACTGTAATTATTAAATCTGCAACAACCAGCCTATATTATATCTGCACTGTATGGCAAAAGTGGTATATGGCTATTTCCTCTCAGAATGACATTATTGTTAAACATGTATGTATAGGAGTTTAACATTTTATGGTCTTTCAATAGCTTTCATTTGGTTTTATTATTTCTATTTTTTTCTTCTTTCTTTTCACAGTTCATCTGTACTCATCCCTTTCTATGCATTTTTGTTATTTTTAAATTTTTTTTTAGTAAAATTCATTAAGTTAAATTATTTTATTTTACATTAACATTCATTCTCTTCTCCTCATGCTTCCTTATGAACAAATTTTCTATAAAATGTCCTCTTGGTCCACTTAGATATTACAATGATTGGTGAGTTGTGTGAAAAAACTGGGTGTATGCAACTCAGCCTTCCAGTGTAGTAAGTTTATTGGGATTCTCTATAGGGCAAACCTCTGGTTATCTATTGGTATAAGAGAGACAGGATCAGTCTATTAGAGGGGTGAAACACAACAAAGCCAAACTGACCCATTGATAAAGCTATGCTCTTCCATTTTTTTCCCTGGTTGTCTGATTTCCTCTCTTTATTTCCTGGATTTGCTTCAGAATCCCAGTAAGGAAAAGGAAAGTGCCTTGCTAAATTAGTGGCGAGGAAGTGACAATGCACCAGTTCAAGAGTTCAGCCTAAAGCAGCTTATGTTTTGCCAAATAGTGATTCCTATGGCAGCTGCTGCCATTGCAACTTGGGCCTGAAAATGAACACGTGTAGAGAATGACCACCACTAAATAAGTCAACTAAACCCATGTGCAAAGCAGGGCCACCTAGCCAAGCCCCCACTAGATCAATCACCTCCCAGATGCACTGCAGATCCATGAGAATAAATGATTGTTTTCAGCCATGCTGTAGTTTACCGTATTTTTTGCGGCAATAGCTAACTGATTCCACAGTATTATTTATTAGCCCTCTTAATCTTCCATATCCAAAGCATGGGCCATAAACTATGACATACAGATAAAAGCTGGTTTTAGGCATCATGGTGGTGTGAAGGTGTAAGTATCCCAGAAAAACATGTTCTTAAATTTAATCCATTCCTGTAGGGGTGAACCCATTGCAAGTAGGAACTTTTGATGAAGTTACTTCAATTAAGATGTGACCCACGTCATTCAGGATGGGTCTTAATCCTATTTCTGAAGTCCTTTATAAGAGAATGAGACTCAGAGAGATAAAAGCCACAGGGAGCAAGAAGATGAAATGGAGCCTGAAAGAGAAGGGAGAGACCAGCAGACGCCTCCATGTGCCCTGCCATGTGGCAAAGGAGCCAAAGACTGCACGAAGCTGGCCGGAAATAAAACATCGCCATGATGCTGCCTTGATTTGGACATTTTCCCAGCCTCAAAACCATGAACGTACAAATTCCCATTGTTTAACCTGACTCATTTCATGGTATTTGCTCTGAGTAGCCTAGGAAATCAAAACAGGCATCAAAGACTGAAATTGGGCTTTAGGTGACTGGCTTTAGCATAGAGCTGACACATAAAAGGTTTTGATTTTTTACTTTTAGTATTAGATATATGTAGAGAACACACAAATCATAAGTGTACATCTTAGAGGATTATTACTAGATAAATATTTCCCAGGTCATAATATTCAAGGTTACCAGCATCTCCTCCCCAGGATCTGTATGAAAGGAAAGAACAAGGAGTTTTAATATCTCAGAAATTAAAATGTTTTGGGGTCAAGATTCAGATTCAAACAAAAAGGCAAGTATGAACTATGAAATGGACTATCTTTACAAGCCGTGTTTCCTAAAATGGTTTTCACCTTAATTTTTTCAATACCTTGCTACAAAATAGGAAAGGAGAATATCAAATAAACACTATTTGCTTGGTTAACTATTATTTTTACTATTATGTTCCTATATTCAGGAAAGAGACTTACTTATAAGAATCCATATTTTTAATGATGCTGGTGCAAATCAATTGAAGAATACATTTAGACTAATAAATATATTTTACAATGGAAAAGAACACAACCGGAAATTTTGTTTCAAAGAGACTCAAGGTACATATGCTGATAAAATAAATTAGATTTCAAATTATGTGATATTTTCCCAAATCAGGCAAAAATAAAGCATTTAAATGTCAGTGCAGCACATATTGAGCTAAATCTTTATTAAAATTAAACCATGTTTCTTTACATTCATTTAAAATAGCATCTAATGGATATGTTCTTACTGGAATTCAGAGTAAAATGAATTTGAGAACTGACACAATAAATGGGTAGATAAGTAACTTGGAAAAAAATCTATAAAATTCTTTGTGACAATAATGTTACCACATTAAATTTCAGCAGCTGGTTAAACAATACACATCTTCCTTCATACTTCTGTTTTGTTCCAGTATCTTTTTTATAGACTATATTATTTTGTGGAAGAATAGTAAAAAGGCAGTGAAAATGATTTTTTTCTGAACAGTCACTGCACCTTCAAGAAAGGTTGTATTTTGAAGACTTCTCCAAATAATAGCTTACTTAAATATCTCAGAAACAGCTTTTTTCTCTGAGACACATGCAGGTTTTCACCATGGGTAATTCTAAAATAGAATATTTTTACCCAAAAAGAGAGCCTCCCACAGGGAATGTTAACCTTTTAAAGATATAATCAAGATCAAACTTTATATAGGGGAATCGCTGAGCTTTGACAACTATTTTAAAACATTCCTTTTTTTTTCATCTTAATTCCTCAAAAATAATTTTTTTTTTCTCCTGGAGCTAGTTTCCCTTACAAGTCATAACGTTTTTTTCTCATGTTTCAAAATGCTAAATTTTATACCATTATTCTATTCTCATGGACCATATTAGAAGATAGTGTTATCAAAACCAGAGATGAGGCCACTTTCCAGTGTCTTCTCTAAGAGGATAAAAGGAGATAAACAGGCTCAATTTTCACAATTTGGAAAACCTTTGCTTTCCCTCAACTTCCAGTTTAGGAATCCTGTTATTGACAGAGTTTAGTACTTTGATTTGTCTTCAGAAGGCAAATTTTATGGCTCATCTTTAGCAGATGTTTCAAGCTATAAGTATGCCTTTCTGTTGTTTAATACCACTGATGAAATCATTAACAGAAAGAAAAAACGTATTAATTTTTTACTTATGTTAGTGATTTCATTTTTGTTTTATATTTATCCCAGGCCAACCTAATTGTTTTACATATTTCTGTTCATATATAACAAAATCACATATAATTATTTTCTAATATGAAAATACAGAATGCTTGAAGAACAACCACAATAAATTCATTTATAATTCCATCAAATTAAACAGTTACTGTTTTGCATATATAAATTTAGTTCTTTATAATGGCTTATAGATGCACATGTAATTGTGTATATCTATAGTTGCATACATGATTGTAGGAAAGCGTGTTTTGCAAATGATATAATGCCCTACTGATTTAAAACTTTTTTTTCACTTTTTATGTAAAAACAGGCATTTTAATTTAATTAAGTGTCTTTCAGAGTATAAGATTATATAGCACTTAATCTTATGGAAGGAAATTAATTTACATAAACCTTTCTCTGTTTTTTTGATAAGAACTTTACAACAAACTTTTTGTAAATATAGATTATTGAACACATAATTTATTACTTCCTAGATGCGTAAAATTCTAAAATATATGATATGCCTTGGGAATAAAGAGAAGGGAAAACATAACAAAGATACTTAACGTGATGAAGGATAAGTCAAAGATGATATTTAAATTTATGGCTCAAACAACTTAGTTAAGATAATTATCAGTGAATTAAATAATAGACTATAATACTATAATCTCTTTATCTTTAATCAAATTACACTATTAGTATACTCTGTGGCAACAAATGCAGAAAAATTTAATTATACTAAATATATTATTATGGTTTCTGTAAAATGATCTGCGAATTGATAAAGTAGTTAATATTTCAAAAAATGAACTGAGACTTCATATAAAAGGCTATACTACCAATTACCATTTATGCAAACCTCATTAAAACTTTTAAAAAATATGTACGTTAAAAATTGTTATAGGGTTTAGGCAATGTTTTAAAAAAATTAACAGTGACAAAGCAATTGCCCCTATAAGGATACAAGCCTCATAAGGATCCCATGTGTGTGTAAAGTTATAAACCAATAGTTTAAATGTGAATTTTCTCCTATTCTCCTATTTTCTTCACCAAGTTATATTGATCCTGACATCTAAAGCCATCTGCTTGACAGTCTAGGCTGAATGGGTTGAAAAATGGTGAAAATAGCTTTCTCAAGAGTAGCCTATCCCATCTCTCTGGGTTATAAAGGAAAATGCTAATATTTTTTTAGTAGTTTAGGAGGCCAGTAATGAGGATAATTTCAGAGAGAAATAGAGAAGATTTCATTGCACCACTACTATATTCTCCTCTTCCACCATGCGGGAGCAGAAAGCTTTTCACTTTTCTCAAGCAAAGTGATGGGGTCTTCAAAAAACTTTCAAGAGAGCTTGCCATGCTTACTCAGGAGATTTACAAACATGGAGTCTGCTGCGTGTCTCCCACCTCAGGAGGGAGATGCTTTCAGTGGAGCTTTCCCTGACTGTGACATAGCAAAGAGACAGGAGTGCATTGTGACTGAAATTCCAGAATTGCAAGGTTTCCCGTGGGATCGATACTGAGTTTATAGCAAATTGTGAGCTGACATTTTCAAATGGAAACCCCAAAGTGAGGGGAGATTTT
The DNA here is from genome assembly GCF_015220235.1 of Choloepus didactylus. Classification (NCBI taxonomy): domain Eukaryota; kingdom Metazoa; phylum Chordata; class Mammalia; order Pilosa; family Megalonychidae; genus Choloepus; species Choloepus didactylus. The sequence continues at coordinate 13,647,078 of NC_051323.1, read as the reverse complement.
TAAGTTGCTAATTGGAGATGGCATTGCCCATGTCAAATATGCTACAGGCAAAAGGTCTTCAGCAGTATGAAATGAGGAACCATTTAAAGAACCCAGAAAACTACAGCAGGAGAGAAAGACTCAGCTTGGATGCTGCCACATTTAGATGCCAACAATGTCGGGTGAAAAGTTTATCAGTCAAAATTCCTGCACATTTTGTTTTTTACTCCTCAAATAAGAAATTTCCTCCTTAACACAATATCCCAAACTTAGAAGGGTACCAAACAGCAGTGACTGAAATGAAAGCTCAGGAGACAGAAAGACAGAAGTTAATTTTGTTACCTTTTTCACTGCAGGAGTCCCAACTGATGGGGGCCCAACCTGGGAAAGAAGAAAAATGTATGAACAGTCATTGTATAGATACATTTGTTAAGATGTCGTACCTTAAATTACTGGAGGGTATTTTATTACTTGTGAAGGACTAAGAGACTACACAACCTGCCAAAGTGTTTACACAATATGGATGGAGAAACTATGAGCTCAGAAAGCAAATCTGAAGGGATAGTAGGTATAAAAGAAGGAAGTTCAATTTATTTAGTAAACTGGATTGGAGTTTGTACAAAGATGTTCATTGCAGCATTGTTGATATTAATAAAAGAGAAATGGAAACTGTAATTACCCCTAAATAGGAAACTAATTATTATAAAATATATATAATTATTAAGTTATATATTATATATTAATCATATAATAATATTATTATTATAATATAATAATTTTAGGGCAGCTCTAAAATGGTATACTATGAATCCATTAGAAAAGAAGGTAGGTATATATTTTGTGGGATAATATGAAAAGCTTTAAAAGATATGGTAAATGTAGGAAGGTACAGATGTAATTTAAGAGGCCTGTTATATGTCCTGCATTCCTTAATTTTTTAAAAACTAGCTATTTCTGACAGTTCCTGTGCAAATTAGTTTCTTTAAGTGCTAACTCATTTTATTCTTCATCAGACTGATTTGCTTTGCTATGGTTACTTTTCTTTTTAACAGCTTTCAGACTATCCTAGTCAGATATTCTGTTGCAATGCATTACAAAACAATCCTATATCTTAGTTTATTTCAACAGCAAAGTTTTTTATTCTGTTCCTCTCACATTCTCATGGGTCACCTGAGGATCTTGTCTTCATTTAGGGACTAAGGCTGGAGAAACAACCTGGGGAAAGAAGCTCTTATGGCAGATAAGAACCATGAGACAATTTTAAAACTCTGCAGAAGCGGCACAATCACTGTTGTTCAGATTTCATTGGGCAAAGCAAGTGACATGGCCAGTCCTTGGGGTCCATAGGGCACAGTAATACAATCTTCTCACAAGAAGAGGAAGTAAAGGTCAGCATCAATAATATGGTCAATACACCAAATGATACATAGTATTTTTCTGTTAATTAAAGGCCATGAAATCATGCTTAACAATTTGGAAACTTTTTGAAGTATGTATCCCTCATGACTCGGTATGCCTGCATAGATGCTACAATGTGTCGTACATATCTTCTCTCCAAGAAGGAGACACCCATTCCTCTGTTGTCAGGGAATGCTGGATCCTGCCAGTTCATCGTGGAGTCCCTCCATGGCAGTTGCCCTTGCACAAATTTACACCCCTTCGTCACGAGCACCTCCCATCCATTGACTTTTCTATTTGGCAGTTCTAAAGCTCCCAGTTGCCTCAATGAGGGACAATTGTGAAGGAGAATCCTAATTCCAGAGTTTCCCATGGGACCAGCTGAAGCTGATCAGTTCCCTCTCTGCCCAGTCCTGCCTCCCCTGCTCTCTCACAGTTGTTGTTACTGAGAACAATCCTCGATAAACAACTAGTAAACAAATCTCAAGTCAGTATTCCCCAGGGAACCTGAGTGAAGATATTCATTTCCCTTCCTGTCTCTACTGAAGCATCCCCATCTTGCTTTTTATGGACTTACAAACCCCTTTGAATCTTTATTTCCTGGAAGTGTGTGTGTGTGTGTGTGTGTGTGTGTGTGTGTGTGTATGTATGCATATGTATGTACACATATGTACATGTATATATATACGTGTACATATATGCTGGGTGTTGTCTGTTATACTCACCTAAAAATGTCTTTTGTCTCCAATCAATCTAAGGATTTTGCCTCATGAAGGTTGTGCTGGTTTGAATGTATTACATCCCCCAGAAAAAGCCATATTCTTTGATGCAATCTTGTGGGGCAGACAGAATAGTGGGGATTAAGTTGGAACATTTGAATTAGGTTGTTTGCATCGAGATGTGCCCCACCCAACTGTAGATGATAACTGATGGGATATTTCCATGGAGGCGTGGCCCCACCCATTCAGGGTGGGCCTTGATCAGTGGAGCCATGTAAATGTGCTGACTCAAAGAGATGGAACTCAGTGCAGCTGTGAGTGACATTTTGAAGAGGAGCAAGCTTGCTAGAGAGGAATGTCCTGGGAGAAAGCCATTTTGAAACCAGAACTTGGAGCAGACGCCAGCCACGTGCCTTCCCAGCTAACAGAGGTTTTCCGGACGCCATTGGCCATCCTCCAGTGAAGGTACCCGGTTACTGATGTGTTACCTTGGACACTTTATGGCCTTAAGACTGTAACTGTGTAGCCAAATAAACCCCCTTTTTATAAAAGCCAATCCATCTCTGGTGTTTTGCATTCCACAGCATTAGCAAACTAGAACAAAGGTATTGTCACATTATTCATATCCTGTTTCTCGAATGTGTTGACTCTTATTAAGGTATGCAAGATGTCTTAAAGCACCCAAAATTCCATCCATGTTTGCATTGTTCCCCATTAATTTCTATTTTTCTCAATTGGAATTATTTTTCCCTCTCACGAGCTCTATTAACCTTTTAGTCATGCATATCTTTGATCCTTTGATAAACATTCCATGAGGTTGGAAGTACAAAGTCAAATAGCCCCAACGAAGTTCAATTTAAAACTTAACACCATTCTATCTTAAACTCGATGGAGAACCTATACCTTATCAAAAATAAAACAAATGGAGGAACATTTAATTGTCAACCCTTTTAATATTGCTTCAAAAATGTGATATTTTAGTAGTCCTTGGTGTCACTTCAAAATGTCTTTCAATAATGGATATATAATTTGCTAAAGATAAACTAATTCTCTTTTCTCACAGCATTATTTCTCCTTATTTAAGTATAAAACTCATGAAGTTAATTCCTAAACAAGAACCATAAGCAATGACATTCATTTCTGAATGATAATTTTCAAGACTACACACATCAATTTGTTTAAAATTATGATGAACAAGAAATCAGGCAAAAATGCAAATTGTTATTAGAATATTCATTTGAAATATACTTATTAATAGTCTTAACACTGTGCAGTTTTCAGATTTCCAGCCCTATAACTAAATAACCACTGTTTATGCTTTCAGTATTTAAAGCCTGAAATTGGAGGCAATAACCATAAAATAAAGCAATAAATAATGATAATAACTAATTACCACAGAAATGGAATAAAACCATAATAATAATCACAGTTTTTATTGACAACAGTTCCTTTATAGCACTCCAGATGACTGTGTAATTCTACAAAGATTATTTTTATTACCAAGAAAACTTTTGATTCCACCCATTAAATAAAGCTTCCTCCCCCCACCCACTTGTATAAGAGCACTCTCTTTTTTTCCTATTCATGAAGCAGTACCCATTTACACATTTTGAGGATAGAGAATAAAATGATTTGAAGATCACTTCAAATCATTGAATTTAAAGAGTTCCAAAATGGATGCATTATTAAAGGAATCATGTTTGACTGGCTTTACAAAAGAATACTCAATAGCTCTACACATATGCAAACAGACTCCATCCTCATTGTTCGCAGATTCCATATTTGGAATTTTGCGTATTCGCTAAATTCATTTGTAACCATTAAGTCAACACTCATGTGGCTTTTGTTGTCATTTGTAGGTATGTGCAGAGCAGCAAACAATTTGAGTCACCTGACATGCCCTTTAGCATCTGAGGTGAAACAAAGCAAAACTGCCTTTTTGTTTCAGCTCTCATAATATATGCATCCTTTTTATGATATAGGTAGTGCCACTTTTTTTTTTTTTTTGCATTTTTGTGCTTTTGCAGCGATTTTGCTGTTTTAAAATGGCCCTGAAACATAGGGCTGAAGTGCTCTCTAGTGTTCCTAAGTATGAGAAGGCTATTATGTGCCTTAGTGCAAAAATGCATGTTAGATGAAATTTGTTTTTCTATGACTTACAGCACTGTTGGGCGTGAGTTCAATGTTAGTGAACAACCATACACATTGAAAAAGTTGTCTTTTAACAGAAACACACGTAAAACAAAACTATGCACTGATCAGCTGAGGAAAAGAGTGTCATCCAGAGGCTCACGGGAGCCTAACTCTATTTCCCTTAAGAAAAATGGTTCAGCATTCTCTAATTCAGTCCATGGAGACTTTAATTGTTGCCGATCTGGTGGATACCCGACTTTAAGATGCCTTTCTTGATTCTAATGAGGTTTAAAATCTTTCCATTTATTTATTTGGTAACTGAATTTACCTTGTGCAAAGTGTCTGTTTAGTGTCTTGCTTATTATTCTGTTTAGTAGTCTTTTATATTGATCCATTAACCTTCACTATAGTAGCATTTTGTCATTAATCTGTGTTGGAAACATTATAGTCTTTTGTTGAATATATGCATTGGCAATACTGTCAACCACTTCATGGTTACTTTTTCCATTCTATTATGTTACTTGATAAAGAGTTCTTAGTTTTAATATCACATTTATCAATCTTTTATTTCCCTGCTTCTACTTTTATAGGGTTCTCTATTTTAATTTTTGCTAAAATTTCAGATGAATAATTATCTCATTAATATTCAAATATTATTTGGTAATAAGCCCAGAAATTTCCTTCAAATGATGTTTTGGAAGTTTAATTATCCTTTGGTTAATTTTTTAATTATTTTATTTATTATGGTTTTCTGATCCAAGAAAAATTTAGAATTATTTTCCTTAATTTCCACACATATGAAGATTTTATGGTTTATTACAGATTCCCTACTTATTATAACTATTTATCATGCTATTTACCCTATATAGACTATATATTCAGTTTTCTGATATTCCATGTATGCTTGAAAAATGTGTATTCCACAATTCTATAAATGTCCACAATTCTATAAATGTATATTCTACATTCTATAAATGTCCATTTATTATTCAAATCCCCTTAATGGCTCTCTCTCTCTCTTTCTCTTATTTTACTATCAATTACCAATAATTAGAATCCTCAAACTGTCAAACTGTAGCTATCTAATTCTTATAATGTTTAGTCTTTATTTTATAATCACTAAAGCTCTATTCTACATGCATAAAGCTACAGTTTCTGGTGAAGTACCATTTAATTATTATGCATTAACTATGTTTTATACCTTGTGATACATTGTGAGTATTATTTTTTCTGATATTAATGAAGATATAACAGCCTCTTCCATTGTCATTTGCATGGTTTATGTTTTTATAGACATTCAGTTTCCTTTCTTTTTTCTTTTGATTTAGTCTTTGACTTAGCTTTGTAATTAGCCTAAATGCTTTTTAATCCATTCTGAAATTCTAGTTCCTTCTAACTGAAACATTTGTTCCATATAGAGTTAATGTACCTCCTGACATGTTTCAGTTAAATATGCTAATTCCTTGTGCACTGTATTTTCCTTACCTTGCCCATGTTTATTTATTTATTTTCCTTAGTTTGCATGTTTTTTATCATTCATTGTTATTATTCCTCTGCTAATGTGGAAGTTAAATGTCTCCATTCTTCCATTTGTTACCTTAGAAATTAAATCATTTATATTTAATTTATCAAGTTCAATCAAAATCCTGTCTCAGAGATAATAGATGGATTTTAACACTTTATTCCATTTACATGCTTTCCAACTAATGGATTTTTTCACCATAAGTTTAAATTCCATTCCATTTTAAATCAAACCTCACATGACATAATTAATATTATTTATCAGATTTATCAAATTTATACATCTTCACTGTATATTCATTTTCTAATTTCATCTGTGTGCTCCTTCTGCCTGAAGTATATCCTTTGAAACTTATTGAGGCTTTACTGTTTTCATTGTGGGATCCTAAAAATATTTCTACTGCATCTTCATTCTTGAAATTCATTTTCACTAATCTTAGATTTCCAAGTCAGCACTTACTTTTATCGGCATATTGGAAAAATAATTCTATTATATCCCTGCTTCTACTTTGCTGTGAAGAAATTTTAATATTTCTGCCATTCCTTTCAAGGTAATCTGTATTTTTTCAGTGGTTACTTTTATGATCTCATGTCCCCTTCCATTTTTTTGTTTTGTTTTGTTTTCTTCATTTTGTCAGGATGCATATGGGTGTGGAAATATTTTTATTTATTCTGCTTCATATTCATTGTGATTTTGTATCTGGATCTTATTATCTTTCATGAGTTCGGGATAATTCTCTTTCATTATTTCTTTGTTTATTTGGCACTGCTGCAATTGTTCTTTCCTCTCTTTCTAACATTCCAAGTAAGTATATCTTTAGTCCTCTTCACACTATCTTCTAAGTTCCTAAACTCTCTTTCTTATGTTCAAGTTTTTTGTGTTTGAGTTGTATTCTGGATTGCTTCTTCTTCTAGTTCACTGATTCTCTCTTTTACTGTGTCATACTTGTTGTCAAACAGGCACTGAACACCTAATTTTGTGTATTGATTGTTTTGTATTTTCTTTACATTTTATTTTTCTCTTTTAAATCTGATACCATGCTCTATAATTTCATTTTCTATATAGAGGTATTAAATGTGTTAAGTATTTTATTTATTCAAACATAGCAAGTACCATTATTTTATGATCCATATCTAAAAATTCCCATATATAAGGCATTTGCATGTCTGCTATCTTTTGGGCTTGATTGTCTTTAATAGGTGATGCTCATACAATATTGTGGATTCCCATAGACTTGGGATGAAGGTTATTTCTTTCAGCAAGGATTGTCTTGTGCTTCTGCATGGAATCAAAGTCTCTTGCATTCAGAGACCATCTTAAATAAAAACTCAGTTATGATATTTATATGTCAAGCTACAAAAGCCCCATGAGAGTGCTGATGTATACCAATAATTCTTCAGGGATACATATCTTTTCTTTTCCTATTTTCTCTACCCCTCTCTATAATCCTGCAGGAGTGGAAGTGGGGATAATCATGGGGAAGTTGTTTTTGTTTTTTACTTTTAATTTTTAACCTAATCTTGAAGCCCTTTAGGTACACAGCTTATTGGAAGTGAATTTCCTATAATGTGTTGGCAGGAACCTTGACTTTTATCTCCTTGCCACTCTGGGTCTCTGATCTAAAGCCTTAATTTGTTCCAACCTTAAAATTTATTCACTTCATAGGGCAAAATCGATTTTGGCGGTGTTATCCTTTTCTCTTGAAATCTCACTTCTTTTCGTGTTTGGTTGATAAACTTCTACTTTAACTTCAGTTCTTTAATACTCTTAAAAATAGAAAAGATAATTACAGTAATTCTGCTGTTTTTAGGTGCAGATTTGTTCTGAATAAACAAACCATCAAAAAAAAGCAGTAGCGTTATGAATGTCTTATTTGTTATACCTATACCAACCACTGCAAATAAATTAAACAAAGGTAACAGTGAATGCTTTTTCAATTTTCAATTCCAAATTTTCTTTGGGTAGAACATTATAGTCTTTATTAATAGGCTTAACTCCATAAACTCTCAGCCACAAAGCTAGTCAAAAATATGAATAAGTAATGCTTTAACAGTAAACACATTTTAATATAAACTCCAAAATTTCAGGTCAAATAGTTATTTTTTAATCTTTAAATAGCTAGTTTGATGTGAACAAAATTCTCATTACAAATTAGACTTGTTAGTTCAATAATACAAAATAATACATGCATTCCAGGAACTTTATTAGTCCAATTAAATGTACTATTTAACAATAATAAACACTGAAAGTATTATAGTATTTCTTCAACAGCCAAGTTGTTATATTCTGTAATAAGTTAAAGTTAGTAAACTGTAAATATGGACTTGTTCTAAAGAAATTAAATACAACAATTCAAAATCATAGACTCCAATCTTAACATTGTGACTGTATGCATACACACATGCACATCCCTATTTATTTGACAAAGTTACTCATTTATATCTTTTCCAATTATTATTTTAAGTCCTGAAATAAAATTAAAGATTCAAATATAATTATTTTATAAAAAAGCCAAGCAATAAAGAGAAAATTTAAAATTAAAAAATGTATAATAATAGCAACAGCAAATACACTCAAATTGAGGCTTTGGGGGAATTATAGTTAATGGTGTGTAATTCTACAGAAAGCTAAAAATAAAAATTGGTAGAGGCATGAGAAACCACACGCTTCCCAACCCATTACATGGTAGATATGTTTTACTATTGGAAATATCGAGGGAAGAGGAGATGGAAATAGGAGGAAACTACTTTCTTTATTGAAACCCTAATGCACTTAAAGTATTTTAGAGTACATGTAGGTAAAAATAATAGCATCTACTGAGGCAATATGTATTTTTAGAGTCTAAGGATTTTTTTTCCCTTTATAAGGAAAAAAAGACTTTTAGTAATACAATGCGAATTTTTGGAGACATCTCTTTTGATCTGAATATACGTCATTTACTGTTTCTTGTTAAATATTTAAGGATCTTTTTATGGTATTCACTTGTGGCTATCAAAATATGAGAGAAAATGTAACGCTCTTCATTGAAACTGAATAATGGGCCATTGTTCTTTTTCTCGTCATGTGCTTCTAATACATAGTGGGCATTACATGGCTTTGACTCTTTTAGGAATATAAAATTTTGCCTTCAACATTTAAATGGATATGGGTGCATATCTTGGTATACTAGTGGGGTAGAATCCAACTCACGAACCTCCACTGTTTTTCTTCTCTCAATTATAAAAATAATGGAAGTTTACCTTTAAAAATTGGGACAAAAAAGTATAAAGTAGAAAATTAAAATCACTTTGTATTCTTAACCCCAAATCACCATGGATACACAGATATATTTCTTTCCAGGATCAATGTATCTACCTATCCACTATGTGCACAGTGGTTAAAACCTCACACACAGGAAAACAATGAATTTTTCACTTCCTATATTTGCTTGTCATGGACCCTCTTACATTGACAACTTTCTTCTTTCTTTTAGCTTTTCATTCAAAAATATTATTTGAGTTCCTAGTATGTGCCAGCCAGGACCTCTTGTAGATGCTGGTTATAGAGAAAACAGCTAAATGGACAAAAACTTTGCCTTCATAGAAATTACTCTTTCTAAGTGGTGGGAGGGGGATAGGAAAAAAATACACTTGTTTTTGCCTCACTCTGAGAGTAAGAGCCTCTTTATATTTTGTGCCCTCAGTGACTTACTCACCTCACCCAAGTCCAAGTCCAGCAGAGGAGAAACCCTCTGTGTCTTTGGGTTAGGCTAAATTTCTTACATACAATCCCCAAAGCATAATTTATAAGCTGACCTATTGATAAATTTCACTTTACCAAATGTAAAACTTCTGCTCTTCAAATGACATTGATAAGAGAATGAAAATATAAGCCAGAGACTGGAAGAAAATATTTGCAAATAATAAATCTCATAAAAGAAATATAAAGAACACTCAAAACTCAAATATAAGAAAATAGACAACCCAATTTAAATGCGAAAAAAATTTAGCAGACATTTTACCAAAGAAGATATAGGGATGGCAAATAAGGACATGAAAAAAAGAAGTTCAATATCAACAGGCATTTCAGAACTGTAAGGTTAGGCCAAAATGAAATACCACTACGTACTTATTAGAATGGCTAAATTTAAAAATTTGACAATACCAAGTGTTGGCCAGGATATGTAGGAACTGGGACTCTCAGACATTGTGGGAGAAAATGTAAAGTAGTATATTCACTTTGGATATGGCTGCATGTGGTTTTACATTGTGAATTAGTGTTTACTGCATAATGAACCACCAGGAAACAGTGATTTCTGGAAAATAAATTTTGTTTTCCTCAATTTAATGTTTGGAGAGAGGCAGTTCTGGTTTAGACCAGCTTGGGACTAGATGATTTGGATGACCTCATTCATATGTTCACTAACTTGGCCTGCTGGCTGAGTTAGGGAACCTCAGAAGTATGTTATTTCTCCCCCATGTGATTGACCCCCAGTAGCTTCAAATATTTTTTAAATTCAATTTTCACAATTGTTATGAGCTGTGGTCATAGTCCAATGTATACTTCTCTGTCATCCTATGGATAGAAATTTTAAATCCAATCATTTTAATTGTAGGACTTTTAGTATATACACATACATACTTGTATTTCTATCTTTCATATATTTTAAGTCTGCTTCTCTATTTCCCATCCCTTTACCATTTTCTGTTGAAAAAGAGTATCTCATACCGTCCAGCTCAATACTTCTTTTTCCCCCCATTTTGGAGTTATTTAATTAAGTATTATATTTTTCACACTCAATGTTTCCACCTGATTCTTCTTCATAATGGTAAGTACTAACTCCATGACCTCAATAACTTCCTTATATTTATTATAAGTCCATTTAGCTTGTCACCTCTGTAATAGTGGTTGTACTTTTCAATTATCAAATTATTTCTCCGTTAGTGCATTTCCCTTGATGATATCAGCCACTTTGGCAGTTAATATGCACCTGCAGAGAGCAGGAGATCTCCAGGTCTCTCCTTGTGCCCTGCTTGTGGATTTAAGATGGGATGTGCCCTAGGGTAGTCAGCCTCTGCTACAGCCTGCGACTGACCACCTCCTTCTGCGGCATCCCACATCCTGCCCGGATGTATCCTGAGCCTAGGAACTGAGTTTCTTCAAAAGCTTTTATCTGTCACCATATCTGGCTGGTACCGGACAGGAGTTTCTATCAGACAGACACTAATGTTCTACAGAAACATCTATTTCCCCATTTTGGCTCCTTCTTCCCTACACTGCCATTTCCCTCCCATAGCAGGACAAAGCTGTCTTTTTTTTCCTCCCTTTTTTTCTCTACTTTTAGAAGTATTTTTTATTAAGTGACCATATTCACATACTTCTCTTTGGCTTTGTAGCATCAGTAGTCTGGGCTGAGACAGCCTCTTTTCTAGTTTGTTACTTGTCATTTATTAGACGTGTACATCATTTATAGACTGTAAAGAGCACGGTGATCTTGATTTCTTATTATCATCACAAACTAAGTAAAACAATGACAAATACAAAACTACCACTGTGTTATAAAATATATTTGATTTCCAATTTTCCTAATTAACTGTGATCCTCAAACTTTGGTGTGCATGATAATTATACAGAGGGCTTGTTAAAACATGGATTCCTAAGCCCTAACACCATGATTTCTGATTCTGTGCTTCTGAGTGGGATAGAGAATTTTCATTTCTAACAAGTCCCCAGATGATACTGATGATGCTTTTTCATTTCTATGAATTAATTAGGTTTGACTTTGAACACTGCATTAGTGCATTAGAAAAGCACCTTCATCAGAGGCCAGAGTTTACTCATTCTTAGTCAGGTAGCCGGCAAGAAGCTAATTATAATTTTCTCATTCCCTGAAAGATTTCAAGCTGTTTTGCCATTACCAATTTGATATACTTAGGTGCAAAACAAAACATGTCACAAATTCTGCACATGAGAATTTGGTTGGCAATCATACTGTATGTCTCTCACTCATCCAAGATAGTCCATTCTTCCCCGTTCTCCATACTGCTTAGTGTTTGGGAGGATGACATGTACCGCTATGTCAATGGACTCCGTTGCCCCCTGACATCTAGTTTGGTTCATTCAGTGGAGAGCTCTACCAGATCAGAAGATGAGAAAAGAGAGTGGTCATGAAAATTAGTCCTTTGGTTCCCAACTAGATGTGTTGTCAAAGACTTGAAAGCTCCTGCCCAGAAGACCTTTCACATGTGACTGTCTTTCTGGTTTCAGTAATTACTCTTTATTCCTCTCTCCTCTTCCCACAGAGGAGTGGTGAATTATGCCCCCACCCATTATTAGCTCTGTTCTGGACAATCCTTTGTGGTTTGCCTTATAACTCTCCTTACATCTTGGAAAATAGACCCTTTATCAAACTTTCCTAAAATTATCCAATTTGAATATACCCTCTCTTTCCTGCCAGAAATGGAAAAAGGAGACAAAGTGTAGGGTTAGAAATCAGCAAATTTTTATAGTGGATTCTTCAATCTCAAAAACAAAGCTAAAGATTTTTCTTCCACTCTTCAAGAATTTCCTTTGTATTCTTAGAGACTTCAACTCTGCAATATGATCTCCAGTTTTATTTTTGAACAACACTTGCGTGCAGGCATATCATTCTCCCATCTTCAATTGGCTAGTGCTATGAAACAGGCTTCAGATTTGGAAGTACAAGTACTGAAATTGAGATGAATAATACTACAGAAAACAGAAAATAATCTTAACTATCAAACAGCTTCAATCATACTCTGCTCTGTTGGAAGCAAAAGACAGGCTTTCCTTTTAGGTCAGCAGTTGATGCCATTTGTGCAACTGTGGTGAGAAAATACGGTACTTTTACTGATTTTCTTCACGTTTATCATTTGACTCTTCTGAATGACAAATATACCACTTCTTACATTGTTTTATAGGATTGTTGTATCCAGTACTTCCTCTGACATTTTCTGAGATTCTACTAGTGCCCTCAACTCTTCTAAGCTTACGCTCTCCATGCCACCCATTTGTGACCCAGCCAGCCCTTTTGTTTTAGCGGCTACATGGTTACTGAAATGATTTTTAGAGTATTTTGAATTGAAAACTACAGGAAAAAAATTCTTAGCTTCTCATAGAGTTTAGGTTAGAGCTGGTAACATGACACATCAAAGATCTACCAAAGGCAGAATCTTTCCAGTCATTTGCTATACATGTGTACTTGTTTTGTCAGATGGTTCACGGAACTAATGATCTCCCTTAATACAGCAAGTCTTAAGCATGACTGTAATATAATTTTATTAACAATTTTCCTATTTTTTTATATATTTAGTTCATTTTCACTTTTGGAACACTTCCAGAGTTTCAAAATAAAATGATTCCCTAATAATTATTCTTATTTGTAAATATAAATGTTAGCCTTTGAAAAATAAACATATAATAAATGCTTTATTACTATGTATCCCAGAATATAACAAGAATATACCTGTAGCTGCTTATTTTTGCAAAAGAAATATAGGAAGGGAATAGGATGAGGATGGTGACAAAGTAGAGGGAATGGAAAGAGAGGTAACGCTTCCCTGAATTTGCCTTTCTGTAAAGTGCTGATGTTGGAAGCAAGTTAATATCTCAAATTCACATATACATACATGCATACATGCCTACATACATATTTAATAAAATAATCGGTCATGGAGGGGAAAATGGAATATGGAAAATAAACAAAACAAATAAACTATTTCCAATGATTAAAATAATTTTGATATGCATGTTGAATGTTGATGGTCAAATGCATTTATTCATTTGTGTACTTATTGCTTATGTTCCTTAGGAGGGTGACTTTTAAATGAGATATATGAGATAGTTTATGTAAGTTTTAGATATCATATGATTTTAAGCATTTATTTTTCATATTCCCTGTAAATATTTTTTTCTCAATTCTCACTTGCATCTTATTTTTTTTTGCATAAAAACACTTACAGGATATTATATTTTTATGCAAATTCTAATTCCCTATGCTTTTTTGTTTTTCCTATTACTTCCATGCATAGAAATGAATCCCTCTTACAAGAACAGATGCTTATTCAGTAATATTTGCATTGACATATCATGGTGTTGTTTTCTTAAATTTCATGTTTATGGATATAATTATGCTTCTGCATATTTATTTGGGCTATACTGTAATTTTTTCTTCAGTTGTAACTGACTTCTCTGGTCATACTTGAATGCCATCTTTATGTTACATATTTATAAAAACAAAATATAGTGTCTGCTCCTGTACTCTTTATTTGATTATTTATATATGTAATATTTTCTGTGACTAATATGATTGCTTTGAGAACATGGGCTTTTTCGACTGTGAGAAAAAATATTCAAATATTCGGACAAATTTTCTGTTTTATGATGTCAGTTTTTTAAAAAAAATCTGTGTAAGAACAGATTGCTGTGAAAACTTTAAAAAATTGGAAAGAATTGGAAATGATTCAATAAAATTGAGATTCTTTTATTAGCACATACATAGAAATATCCTCATACTTTTTCATGGTTGCAACTGTCAATGTGTCAAGTGTACCAGTCAATTAGTTTTGAGCAAAGAACTTCTCAAAAAAAGCTAAATGCTTTTTTTTCTTGGTGGTGTTTGTTTTTTAAATTCCGGAGAATTGAAACACTGGTTTGTTAATACATACCCATATTTAGACTCAGAGGAGTGAATAAGTTAAAGGAGAAATTTTTACTCAAACTTTTCTCTTTGTAGTGTTTTCCTGTTTTTCTGTGATACTTGGGTATTTGCAAAGTAATTTATAAACACAGGGAGGCCAACACACACTTTGCTTTAGCAATCAAGGCGAATCCACTTATTTCAATAATATGCCAGAATGAGCATCATGCACATGTATCAATCACGTCCTCTTTCTGTTTCTTATGGAGAAATTATTTAGTAGTTTCCAGTTCCTGGGCATTCAAAGGATATTTTTTTATCTTATAGGAGCAGAAACCAGGAGATTGTGTCATTCTTATCTAACTTCACCTGTTTATGTCTAATCTTGTACATCCAAAAACAGTCCAATGGCACTTTCACGTTACTGTGGATATTTGGTGGAATAAATCATCATTTCACCCAGAAGTAAAAGTTCATCTGTTTTATCAATATTCTAGTCTACCCATAAGGCTTTTCAGTGTGTATTCAACTCATATTATCTATCACTCCTGGAATCGTAGTTTGTAACTAATGCTATCGGCTTATCCAGAAGATTTCTGAAGTGTTAGTATTTATGATAATGTTAAAACAATAACATTATTGTTAAATACAAATATAAAGATTTATTGAGTATATAAGCATTTGGATCTCCAATATTTAGTCTGGTTTCTATAGAGGTGGTACAGAATTAGGTTATGACTTCATAATTTGACTCACCTGAGTTTGTATCCTGTTTCGGCATTAATATTTTCTGATACCCTGATCAAATTTCTTATCTTGAATAGCACTCTGTTCTGGCATGTTCTAGATATCGGGCTATAAGTATGGTATGCAATGCCTTCTAGTTTCAGATATTTCATTTCTAAAATAGGGATAAATAAAGCAACTGCATAAGGTAGAAGGATGGACAGGACTTCATAAGATTTCTCTGCCCTGGTCTGATTTTGGATTCTCCACTAATATTGATGAGAGAGCTGAGGAGAATTAAGGAATACTGTGGAAAAGAAATTATCTACATTACTAAGATAAATGGAATATAGATAATAATAAAACAAATCATTTGCAGATTGCTGAATCTCCTGGAAATTTTCATTTTGAAAGCAGTATCATTTCTTTTCTTTTGACATTTATTGAAGACAATATGTGTATTTTGGTAAATGACTTTGAAAATACATTTAGGTATTTCTTTTTTAGTAAAGAAATTTAGCTGTCAATTCCTCTAGTTGTTCACCTTTATTATTTTTTTCTTTAAAATCAGCCTCTCTTAGCTACAGAGAATACATCTTCCATCAACTGCCTTTGAGATACTAGGAATTTTTCATCCACGGGCTGTTTCATACAGTTTTTCAGTTAAGATGTCAGGTAGAGTTGTAGATCGCATAGAGTATGAATATGAACAATTATATTTAGAAAAGAAATCATCATGACTATTGAACTAGCTGGGGAGTGACATGAGCAGTTTTGCAGTTTAGAAAGTTAACTTCATCAGTGTAGAAGAGAAAGCATTTATAGTTGGTCTATACCGGAGGAAAGTTGTACATGGCATTTTTATTAATTGAGATGAGATATGCTGATGTCAACTAAGGAAAAGGCAATGGAGATGGAAAGAAGATAAATTCAAGGGATGTCAAAAGGAAAGACTTGACAAAATATAGTGATTTATTGGTTGGGAGTGTGTGAGCAAAAAAAAAATGAGATAATAGCAATATTTTTGATTGGGAAGGTCATGGTAACATTAATTGAGACAAAAATACAGGAGGAAGAGCAGGCTTTGTAGATAATATGTTTATCTTTGTTATGCACACAGTGATTTTTGAAGAACATTTTCTTGTAAACTTCAACATTTTTCCCCAGAATTTTCTCTTTGATCTCCTATTTTAGAACATCTCGACTTAACACAAATATGTAAATGTTGTGGCTTAATTTTGTTTAATAGAAGAAACAGAACATCCAAATATGTCAGCAAACATTGACCAATTCTTCATAGGGAAATGACATATACACACAAATGCACACACACATTTTATACCAAAAGGTCACACACCTTTATATTTTATACATATTTTAAATAAAAAGCAATTGAAGAAACCAATACAGTCCATATTTCCCTTCCATATTTTATTCTTATTTACAATATATTTATGCCTCATTTAAATCATGAACTTCTTCTTATCTAGATTTTTAGTAGTACTTCTCTCATATTGTAGAACAATTATTCCACCATCTGGCATTAATGGCGTCCATATTACTCTGAGATCTACACCAAATTCAGTAATTTTAGACATATTTTACCTGTTTCTAGTGCCAGATTCAATTATATTCCAAGTTGTTAAATACTTCAAGCATCAGATCATTGTTTTCTAATCCTGTGGTAATTTCTTCCATAATTTGTAGTGTTGGTCATTGGGCCACAGTTGCCACTTCATTTTAAATACATTCAGGTAGTGAAAATGAAATTTAAAATGCTATGATCACATACAGCTTCAGTTATGGTTCTAGAAACAATGACACTAGTTTTTTTTTTTTTTTTTTTTTTTTAATCATTGCTTTTTCATAATGTTATCAGAGACATGAATCTTGGAAAATAATCTCCTATAATATCGCTAAACAGTTTGCATAATATCATTTGGGTACCTAAAATTTAACTGTGCTAAGTGAAGATGATATCACCTTTTGATGAATATTTATCTACTCACCCAGTCCTTTCCTCTTACGCCACCCACATCCAAAGGAATCTATGTTATGATTGTAATGTTTGTTAAATTTGGATCAAATTCTAGCATATATCCTTTGCTGTGTGAAGTATGTGGTTGGCTCTATTTCAGTTTCACTGGTGTAGAATTTTATTATAGCTTAAGATTTGTTACTGTTCATGTTTCCCCATACTGATTCCTCTTTGGAAAGTTAGTAGGCTTTCAGAAAAGAGATTTGGAAATTTGCATTCATGCCAATCTTTTCCAAGAAGTCGCATTTGATGAGATATATATTTTTATCGTTGTTTATATTTTTCAGTGCAAGTAGATTTTTCAATGGATAGTCTTGTTTCCCTGGTGAACCCTGTAGCATAAGTAAATATGATGTTGGCTTCTTTCCAATATGCAACCCTCTTATTTCTTGTAAATTTTTTTCTGTAATAATCTCTAGAATAACAGCACAGCTTGAAGATATAATTAAATTGCTTGTAAATTTCATGTTAACATTTTTGTGCATGTTTTATTATCCTGCCCATAGTAGAAACTGAACCAGAGGGATTCCGAAAGCAGGCGTGCAGTCTCCTGCACCTGCTCAATGAAGTCATCAATAGCTAAAGTTCTTCCTTTATGCTGTTCTACCATCCTTCCTTGAGGCGTTTATCCTTACAGTTGCAAGATTCCTACATCTCTACACATCTCCTTGAAATTCCTGGTAAGAAAAGGTGAAGGAAAAGGGAAAAAGTCAATAAATTTTCCTTGTGATGTTTTGCCTTTTTATACAGTAAGGGATACCCTCCTCAGGAGCTCACTCAGGGTCGCTGGAACTCACACTTTTTTCACAGGGTCACATGAAGTCTCCTTATTTATTAATAAAGGGAAATGAGTCACTTGTAGATGGAAGAGAGTGCCATAAACATCGTATAAGTTATTGACTATAGGTTAAGTTATTTTTTGTATTCTGATTTGTACCTCTATTCCCATATTCCCAAAGCTTTTATAAAAATTGCAAATGGATATTGAATATTTAAATGCTATCCATAGTCTATTAAGATAATAAACATGTTAACAAATTTTTTATGAAATTACATAGAAAAATAAAATAATTTTCTTCAGCAATACCCATTTTTTCATGATGTACAATTCATAATTACCTGTTTTGCTTTAAATGAAAGTGGTCTTTTCATTTCTTTGTATTGTTATTTTGCTATTTTTTTTCTGTCAGTTTAAACTAGCTTTGTTACTTTTACTGAAACCCCCTCCCCATTTTTTTTAGCATATTCTAGGAAATTTAAAATAGCATGGAATGTTTCATTTATAGATTTCGGTTGCAAGCAATTTCCAAAAATGTCCAGTTTCAGAATATTGAATTGTGATTCTATGAAACAGTTTACCACTTTGATGAGGTTGTTGATCTAATTCAGTGTTTCACTTAAATAAATATTGGTCATGAGTAATACACATATAAAATTGAGGATGCACTTATAATAATCAATGTCATGAACATTTTAAATGAAATTGCATTGTTTGCATAATTCTATTTGCTAAATCTCCACTATAACTAATTGTTTTTGTTTGCTTTTTATAATATTGTTAATTATTTTTAGATTTTTATCATCTGCAAATGTAAAATTTTGTTGCTTTTAATTTTAGTTTCTATTTTTTGATGAAATAAAAAAGACACATCCCTTGGATTTATAATTATATTATTTGTTTTGTTATTTATTTTGAATGTAATATTTATCAATTCCTTCTGGATGCAATCCTTTGTCTTGTTTATCTGCATTTGCTCCTATCATTAAGACTTATTATATCTTATTTAATTCATATGTAAGCAAGTGCAATAATATATTTTGAATTTAAAGTTGTCAGAAGAATGTTCTCATTATTTTATGTTTCTAAATACTTTTCTTCCCGTTTGTTATTTCTTCTTTAAACAAGAAAAATTTACCTCATTTCTTTCTTGTTTCTTTCCTTCCCTTCTCCCACCTTTCCTAATTTATAATTGTAGATTTAAAATTTAAACAGTTAGC
The DNA here is from genome assembly GCF_015220235.1 of Choloepus didactylus. Lineage (NCBI taxonomy): Eukaryota > Metazoa > Chordata > Mammalia > Pilosa > Megalonychidae > Choloepus > Choloepus didactylus. The sequence goes on along the minus strand of NC_051323.1, from coordinate 13,627,927 downwards.
TGTCATGTATACTTTATTGCATTCTGAAACAAAAAGATGGGTAGTATTTTTTTCTGAAAATGTATTGCAATTTGCTACTAATTGTCCTCTTATAATCTAAGCACAGATGGAACAAGTTTAGACCTTTCAGCACCATCTCTTATTTCTATATATCTCTGCTCCCAGTAGGGAGCTAACGAAATTTAGCTCTCTTGACCCATAGTTTTTAAAACAGAAGCCCAATTTTATGGACATGGGGGTTAAATAATATAACAGGGTAAGCCTTCCACACCCTCCTGTCTTTCTTCTTTCTGGAGAAAGAGCTGTGTCCCAGGAGGAGGCCAATGTCATATAATTGAGCCCTGTGCTGATCAAAGCCCTTGGCCATCCCTGGGACCCTGTACTGATCAAAGCTCTTGGCCATCCCTGGGACCCTGTGTCACTTCTGAAGTGAAAAAGCATTTAATTAGGAGAGCAGATCCTGTCTGGCATGTCTGGGATGCACAATGACTCCCACCATGAGAGACACATATCTGAAATGGCTTAGAGGGCCTTATCCTCACAGTTAACTTTGTCCACTTACTGTACATTTTGAAATATGTCCAGCCAAAGAACACCCATACCCTTTTCAACTATATCCATTAATTATTTACATTTTGCCACATTTTCTTCCTTTACACTGTAGGCATTCATACATATATGCACACATACATAGACACCAATTTTTGCTAATCCACTTGAGAATACAGTGAAGAAATCAGTACACTTAAATACTTCCATATGCATCCTAAAAACAAGAATCCTCTTCTACCTAAACACAATCTCTGTATCACTATCAATCATATAACATAGCTACAATAGAGTTATCCAATAGTCAAATTTCCAGTTGCCCCAATAAAGCACTTCAAAATATTTCTTTCTTTTAATCGGAGCTTCAGTTAAATACCAGGCAGTGTATTAGATTATCATGTCTTTTAGATTCATTTGATGTAGAACAGTTCCCCCTCCTTTTTTTGTTCTAACTTGTACTTTTTGTTAACCAATACAAGGCAGTTATCATTATTATTATTACTTTTATTATGTACACAGTCAGTTTTCTTGTTCTTGCCTTATGATTAGATCCAAGTTAGAATGTTTGGGCAGGAATACCAGGGTGATATGTGCTTAGGAAAACAGGAGGCAGATTATATTGCTTTATCATATTACTGATGCTATTAAGTGATCCAGAGGAGAACTGGAGGATACCAAACTCATCCAGTCATCAAGTGAAGTCTTCGGTCATCTCCTTTTACACATATTAGCTGTTGGTCTTCGGTAAAGAAGAGATTCCCAAACCTCTTTTATTTGTTTATTTAGATTGTCAGTATGGAACTAATGGTTTCTTTTTTTTTAATTCAATATTGCAATCCATTTATCATCCATGCTCTTTTTCATTCACAAGTATTCTTTTTAGACATCCCCCCTTGGTTTTTTAGCACTTTCTTCCTGGCAAAACACAATTTTTGAGAACACATTGTATTTTACTTGTTCCCAAACTGTAATCAGCCACTTCTCCCAGGAGCCTATTAGTAGGGCAAGGAATTTAATGAGGGATGGTGGGGGAGCCTCAATTATGTGGAATGGAATTTAGAGATCAGCATCTGGGAATTAGCTGTGCTTATTGCTATTGGGTTGTTATTGTGTCTAGACCATTTCAGTGGAGTGTGGTAAGGAATAAATACTTACAGTGGAAATCATGAGTTCATACTGATTCTTCCAATTCTAGTAAAATAAAACTGGATTATTCCTCTCCGTTTTGTCTCCCTTTTCCCGTGGTGTGCATCCTGGTCCCCAGGAATTTTGTTTGTCTGTTTTCATTATCTTGCATTTAACACAAAAGGGTATCCAAATTACTACACCAGTACCACTGCTAACAACAAAGCTGCATAGTAACTTGCAGCATTTGTCTACTGTCTAATGTCTTCAGCATATAACCTACTGAGAATAGACACTTAGAATAGGATGTTCAAAAGTTACTTGGGTTAGCTCTTTTTATTCTCTTCCGTGTGGTTATTACCAAATTGATACACACTTAGTTTCATTGCCTTCTATTTGTATTCAATTTTAAATCATTCTTGTTGATTTAAATTTCATTTTGAAAAACTATGTAAAAGAGCTGCATGACTCAAATTCAATAATACGTGAAAGCAGAGTCTCACTCTTTCCCCTCCCCCTTCCATTCTTTTCACACCCATTCTTTGTAGGTAGCCAATTTCTTTCCACAAGATTAAGCAAGCATTTGCATCCATTCTCACTTCCTGTTATTTCTTACCAAGGAGGCAACATGTTGGATTTGTTCAGTAGCATCTTTCTGTCATTTAACACATCTTTTAAAACTACAGGATAAACTCTGGGATGTGTGATTAATGAACCAAATAGTAAAGGCATATGTAGTTTTGTTAGATGTTACCAACTTGTCCTCCTCTTGGGGTTGTCGCGTTTCATATTCTCCTCAACACTTTCTGTTTTCCCCAGAGCTTGGCCACCTATCTATACTGTAATGCTTTGAATTTCATCAATCTGATAAGTAACAAATTGTGATTAAGTGTAGTGGTTGTTTTCCTTTTATTGTAAATGAATTCAAGCATCTTTTCCTATGTGTGGGAATCATTTAACATTTTTTTTTCTGCATTTTTATGGTTGTTGTTTTCAGGTCTTTTGCTTGTTTTTATACTTTTTAGTCTTTTTTCCTAAAGGTTTTTAGAGGTTTCAATACATTAAGATTATTAGCCTCTTTTTTATAGTGTATATGTTGCAAATATTTTCAGAAGGTCATTTGTCTTTGACAGTGCTGTTTATTGCAATGGGATGATGTAAAATTTTACATATAAAATTTAGTCGTCATTTTTATTATTGCTTCTCAACTGTAAGACATAGTTTTAAAGGTTTTTCCCTTATGCAAATTATAAGGAAATTTACTCATATTCTCTTCTAGTACTTTTATAGCTTTGTTCTTTACATTTAGAACTTATCCATTAAGATAAGTATGGATATGTATGTTAAAAATGGATGCAGTTTTATCTTTTAGCAAATTACTGTGCATGCATCAGTTATTAAAAAGCTAACTTTTCCCCCCAAAGCTGAGTTGAAAGCTAACTTTATAATACACTAAAGTTTCATATTCATTGAATGTATTTCTGGATGTATTGTTTCTGTTCTACTGGATTGTCTTTCCATCTACCAGTAACACAAAATTTTTGTTTTAGAGGCTCTATCTTTTAATGTCTAGTTGGATTAATTCACCCAGTTCTTTTTGTGGCCATGGTAAATAAGCTTTTCACTTTCATTATATCCTTTAACTTTTTAACGTTTATAAATACCCACACAAACACACAACCACACTTATGATAACTGTTGAGTTTTGTATGTTAATTTCACATCCTGCTAACTTACTGTGCTGGGTTGGATGTATTTTGTCCCCCAAATTTCCATGTTCTTCAGTGCAATCTTGTGGGGGCAGACGTATTTGTGTTGATTAGGTTGGAATCTTTGGATTAAGTTGTTTCCATGGAGATGTGACCCACCCAACTGTGAGTAATACCTTTGATTACATTATTTCCATGGAGGTGTGGCCCCACCTGTTCAACCTGGGTCTTGATTTAATCATTGGAGTCACAAAAAGGAGCTCAGTCAGAAGGAGCTCGCTGCTGCAGCTAAGAGAGACATTTTGAAAACAGCCGTTGAAACCAGACTTTTGCTGATGCTTTGGAGATATCAGCCCAGAGTTTGCCCCTAGAAGCTAAGCCCAGACATTTTGGACAATGCCGTTTTGAACTGCAAGCTGGGAACAAGCAGACCAGTCACGTGCCTTCCGAGCTAACAGAGGTTTTCCGGATGCCATCGGTGTTCTTCAGTGAAGGTGCCCTATTGTTGATGCATTTGTTTGGACATTTTTATGGCCTTAGGACAATAACTTTGCAACCAAATAACCCCCCTTTATAAAAGTCAATCCATTTCTGGTGTTTTGCATAACAGCAGCATTAGCAAACTGCAACACTTAGTGACTGATTTTTTTCTTTTTTGGTTGGTTTATATGAATGGCCCAAGAGAACTAGTGATAAAATATCATCCACAAATGGAGATTATGTTATTTTTTCTGTTGCAATTATTATGCCTGTAAAGATACTCCCTTCCAAGGAGAAGCTAATACATCTAATCCAATATTAAATAAATAGGAGATGTTGGGCATCCTCAACTTGTTATTGATTTAGTGGAGATGGCTTTAGTGTTTCACCATTAAGTAAGAAGTTGCATTTAGGAACTACATATGTTTCAATTTCTTACCACACAGAACCCATTCCTTGTTCCTTTTCATATCCCTGACATTTATAATAGGATCCCCCTCCCCAAATAATGTCATTCATCTTGTCTGTCCATATTATAAAACTTCTTTAGATCAAAGAGTATAATAAGTAACTTTGAGACTCCTCTCTTTACCAAACTATCAATTGTTTTCATGTTGCATGCTCTTTTTTTTTTTTTATTAAATTCATTTTTATTGAAATACATTCACACACCATGCAATCATCCATGGTATACAATCCACTGTCCACAGTATGATAACATAGTTATGCGTTCATCACCACAACCTATCTCTGAACATTTTCCTTACATCAGAAAGAACCAGAACAAGAATAAAAAAATAAAAGTGAAAAAAGAACACCCAAATCATTCCCTGCATCCCACCCCATTTGTCCTTTAGTTTTTATCCCCATTTTTCTACTCATCCATACACTAGATAAAGGGGGTGTGATCCACAAGGTCTTTACAATCACACTGTCACCCCTTGTAATCTACATTATTATATAATGTTACCTAAAAGTCTTCTAATTCTATGAAGAAAATCTCGCTATGTATGTCATCATAAGTACTTTTTGTTGACATGTAAAAAAAGTAGTAGTGGAAAGCCTGCAAAATCTCAGTAGAGGAATGTTTGTTGGATGGGGAGTGCCCATTGAGGGTAGTTTTGTAATAGATATTTTATAGCTTTGCCTTATCTTCCACTTTCAGCAGCCCTATATAATATATATAATATAGATAATATTGTTTATTTATAACTGTGTTGGTGTGGAGTTATGTACCTGTGATGGTTAGATTCATGTGTCAACTTGGCCAGGCGATGGTGCCCAGTTGTTTGGTCAAACAAGCACTGCCCTAATCTTTACTGCAAGGACATTTATGGCTGGTTTATTAAATCATCAGTCAATTGATTGCATCCATGGCTGATGACATCAATGAAGGGAATGTCTTCTGGAATGAGAGGATTCAATCAGCTGGACTTAATCCAATCAGTTGAAGACTTTTAAGGGAGAAGAGAGAACTTTCATTTCTCCTTCAGCCAGCCAGCCAGCCTCTCCTGGGGAGTTCATCGAGGACCTTCATTGGAGTTGCTAGCTCGCAGCCTACCCTATGGAGTTTGGACCCGTGCATCCCTACAGTTGCATGATACACTTCTATAAAATCTCATATTTATAGATATCTCCTGTTGGTTCTGTTTCCCTAGAGAACCCTAACTAATACAGTACCCCTAGAAAAACATGTTCTTACACTTAATTCATTCCTGTGGGTGTGAACTCTTGTACTAGCACCTCTTGATAGAGTTACTTTAGTTAAGGTGTGGCCCAGCTCAGTCAAGATAGGTTTTAATCCAATTACTGAAGGACTTATAAGGAAGTTTGCAGAGAGAGAAAAAGGAAGAAGCAGCTAAAATTCAAAAAAACCCAGAAGAGAAAAAAAACAACCAAGGCTGCTATGTGCATTGCCTTATGGCAAAAAAGCCAAGGCCCAAGGATGACAGCCAGCCCAGAACAACACAGTCTTCTGGGAGAAAGCATTATCATGATGACACCTTGATTTTGGACTTCTCCTAGCCTCAAAACTGTGAGCCAATAAATCCTCATTTTTAAGCCAATCAATTGCATGATATTAGCTTTAATGGCCAGTAAATATACCGGATTTTGATATTTATGTTGTTAACAATGAAATAAAATTTTCAAAAATGGAAAGAGAACAATCTAGAATCTCTTATCACCTGTGGTTTTGCATATCTGCACAAATAAATAGTTTCAAGATGTAGAGGCAGTGAGAAAAAAGGCACTGCTGGAATTGGACGGGCATCCTCAATCACTAGTGCAAAGGAAATGTAATCATTTTGAAATATATTTTTTTATGGCTCATGAATTCAAACATGCAATAACTTTTCTCTCCCCAGTAATTCCTCTGTCTACCTTGTCATATTCTTAGAAAATGCATATATGTATATATATAGAGAGAGAAGCAAAACAAAGGATACAGAAAGAGTAATTTGAGAAGTAGAAGGAAAATTGTTTATGTGTTTAGAGGTTAGATAGTTGAAAGGTCAATTATGTATTAGAAAATTCATTTCAAATCTAGAAAAGTTAGTAGCCTGGAAAAATTCCCTATTGAAATAAATAGTCATATTCTTTAGAAATGCAGCCTGTCAAAAGCAAAGAACAATTTATATCAGTGTATACAAGCACTGGAAGGAGGGATGTTCCTTGACTCTTACAACTGAAATATGAACCAAAGGAATTCAAACATGTTGTAAGACTTCATTTCTTTTACAGACACTTGATAGATTAATATGTATATTTTTATTCTGAAACAAATTTTTAAACATCATGGGAAAACATATGTCTAGATAATAAAATTGGTCAGCAGTTTAGAGACAGTAGAAATCTATGGGCATAAAATCTATAGAATTATTTTTTGGTTTATTATAATTTTTATTTACTAGCATTTTATAAAACTTCGAGTAAAGTCAAATGGCCTATACATTAATATATATTAATATATTAATCTATGTTAATCTGAATGACTATGAAAAGAAAACATATATTCCATTCATTTTATTAAAATCATGAAACCACTTACCAAGGTCATTAAAGCATTTTGGATAAATATATATCATAATCTAAGTATGGCTTCAAACTTTATCATGCTTACACTGTAAATTACATAGGTATTCTTTTTCATATTCATATTTCAAATGGGTTCCTACATTATCACTTATTAATAATGGAATGCAATGGGATTTAACATGCTCAATATTCTTAATAAGTTGATCACTATTATTTTTCTACTGTAAACAAGTAAAACTGGAATAAATAGGAAAAGAGTACTGACTTTTACTGTCTTGAGGAAGTTTGACACTAAAGAATTGCTAACTTTAATGGTAACTATACAGTTCTTAAAAATTGAATACCTTTATAAACACAAACTCAAGTTTCTCTTCCATAACAAAAGTTATTTTTAATTGGAGATTTTTTTCTAACTAAAATTAAGACTTATAGGAAAATATAGGTGCTCAGAAAATACAAAATTTTGTTTTATTAAGTAACTTTGTATTTGTTCCTTAACAGCATCATGGTTTTATTTCTTATATTCTGCACATCCTTACAAAGATATGATAGCAAATATTGGCTTTTCTATCTTTGTTTGGTGGCTTTTCTAAATTATTCATAAGAGTAGGAATATGTTTTATATCAAAGTGTACTTACTTTTTAATTTCCTTTTTATTCATAATCAATACCATATTGAAGTCAATGCAATTACCTAAACTTATCAGAGTTTCAGTTTTCCAGCTTATGATACCTGTCTAGAAACATTGATGATCTTGACTGATGGGCCAGGCCTTTCACTCAAGAGATTCTGAGTTTAGATGTTGGTTCTCCCTTTAGAATCAAGAATAAATACAAGCAGATGGAAGACATGTGTGGTAGAGCCGTCATGTCAAAATATCAGTATGAATACATTTTCCCAAATAATCCTTTGAGCTCAAGATAATTTTGGTCTGAATCATGAATTATTCCTTCTTGCTAAGTCATATCACTTCTGTTAATCCACTGAAACATTATTGTGCTTTAATAAGATTATTTTACCTTCTTAAAATCTGGGAAATTGCCTGAGAAATCTTAATATTACACAAGAGTTATGTAACATTCTGCTTTGTGCTCGTAGTACTGAACTCTTTACCATACTTTTGATAAGTGATTTTCAAATAGCTCAAAATAAGCAATTATGAAATTGACAAATTAAATGCCTGATTACTGAAAGTGACTGAGTTGTGTGTGTGTGTTTAATTGGGTCTCACGTATTTTGCCTTTTCTAATAAAAAATAAAGTGTATTTTCCTCAGAGGATTGCAGAGCTAAATGCACATTTTAAGTTGTATAGAACTCTATTTTCTATTCATTTCTGGTTTGGATTGTAACTAGGATGATTCACAAATGACCGTTTTTTTTTAGCGTTTCCTAAATAGCTGGTTAGATCACTGTCTACACTGACAATTTACTTAACTTGTTAAATCAAGTGAGACTAAAAGTGTGGTTTTCTAGTTGTATTGTCAATAACATGCCTACTCTCCATGAGTATAAAGCATAATGACACAAATAACCCAACTTAAACTGTGATAAAATCTGAAAAGCAAAAGCAAAAACAAAACAAAACAAAACAAAAACCCAAAAATACAATGAGATTTGCTTCTGGTTTCACTTGGTTAGATTCAGGATTGTCACCAGCTGAGATGTCATAGGCATTGCCCATTCTCCACAGTTACGCTTGTGAGATAGGGCCAAACACTCAAAATTTTAAGAGCCACCCTGTTATAATCATTGAACTGATGAACTCCAAAAACAACAAAAACAGACAGGAAGTGCCATTTTGCTTTGCATAATGTAGGTAAAGGACACTGAAGACATCAAGTTTATATTTAGCATCAAAACCCTAAATAAAATCCTAGCAAACGGGTAATGGCAAGAACCGAGGATATTTACCCAATAGATACAACCATGCAAAGAGGCACTTCACTGATAAAAGTGTAGTCTCAAAAACATGCATTCCCTTTTCTTTTATAACTTAAACAGGATGACAAAAATATTATGCAACTTTTGGGAAGGCAAATAAAATCACACCTAAGGCCACCTTACAAACAGAAATATTATTATAACAGAAATTATTAAATTAGAAATTTATTAAATTAGAAATTCATTTAATTAGAAATTATTTCTAAATTTATTATAACAGAAATATTATTTAATATACTTTCCCATCTCTTCATAAGTTTCCCATTTTTCATGATATCATTTACAGAATATATTTTAGTTTATATTCTACAGTTTTAATTTAAAATCATAAACATTTCCAGGTTTTATTTTACAGTCTTTATGTTTATAATTTTGGTGGCCAGAACACTTTTTAATGGGGATATGCCCATCATTTATTTAGCCATTGCATTGTGACTTCCTTTTTTGAGATAGCTTTAGTCCTAAAAAAAATTGTTTATTTGAAAATATTATCTGCAAGCACTTATTTTAACATACAACAAATGTACAAATTTTTAGGAAAGCCAATCCAAATATCAAATAATTATTAAATATTCCTGTTCATAGACTATATGTGTAATTGTATTATGTTATATTAGATTTAAAAGATAAACTAGAGCAACCTGAGATGGCAGCATAGAGAGGAGTGGAAACTAGTTAGCCCCCCTGGAACAACTAATAAAAAACCAGGAACAACTAGTAAATAATCCGGAATAACTGTGGGGGGGGGGGACAATGTGACTATCCATTCATCATACATCAACCTGAATTGGGAGGAATGCCCGAGATCACAGCATAAAATCTGTAAGTAAAAACTGCAGATCCAAGCTGGGAGACCCCTCCCCACACAACCCAAGCTGTCTCCCAGCAAGTGAATATAGCTCAGCTGAGCTCCAACTGGGGTTTTAATTAGCAAGTGTGAAATGCTCACTATGAGCTATGAATCCTCAACAAGCAGACAGAGGCTTTTGGTGAGGACTGACTTTAGAGAGCTGGAGGGTCACCACAGACTAGCCCTGAAGGGGACTCTCTGTCCCTGTTTCAGCTCAGTGGAGAAAGCCTCAGCCGTTTTCAGTTCCCAGTGCTCTGACATAGACAAGGGTGGAGACAGCACAGGCAGAGATAGACCATTGAAATGCTAATGACCACTCCCTATGGGGTCTATCTTCTCTGAGGGAAAAGGGGTGGGGTCCAGCTCTACTACCTGCCTTCCATTCAGAACCAGACCCCAGAGCCTGGGGGAAAACAGCCACAGGCTACACCTCCTTATGCCAGTCTGGAATTACAGGCTGACAGGTGCCACCGGCTGGGTAGAAAAGCACAGTGACCTGAGGCATCACTGGGTGTATCAGTTTTCTAAGACATACCCTGATACTGAATATTTCTTCCTTCTGGGACCTGAGCCCATTCTGGTCTGGGAAAACCTGACTGGGGTAACTAAGGAAACCATGCCTAGACAACAGAAAATTATAACCTACACTAAGAAAAATGAAGTTATGGCCCAGTCAAAGGAACAAACTTCAACTGAGAAACAGGAATGGAAACAACTGATAATAAGTCAATTCAAAAAGTTTAGGGAAGATATGGCGAAAGAGCTGAATTGTATAGTGGAAACACTGGGCATACATAAGGTAGAAATTGAAAGTTCAAAAAACCAACTGGCCAAATTTACAGAAATGAAAGGCACAACACAAGAGATGAAAGACACAATTGAAACATACAACAGCAGATCTCAAGAGTCAGAAGAATACACTCAGGAACTGGAGAGCAAGGCACCTGAAAGCCTACACACAAAAGAACAGATAGAGAAAAGAATGGAAAAATGTGAGCAATGTCTCCAGGAATTGAACTACAAAACAAAATGCAGGAATGTACGTGTCATGGGCATCCAAGGAGAACAGAAGGGAAAAGTGGCAGAAACAATAATAGAGGAAATAATCAATGAAAATTTCCCATCTCTTATGAAAGACATAAAATTATGGATCCAAAAGCACAGCATACCCCAAAAAGAATAGATCTGAATTGGCCTATGCCAAGACACTTAATAATCAGATTATCAAAGGTCAAAGATAAAGAGAGAATCCTGAAAGCAGCAAGAGAAAAGCTATCCATCACATACAAAGGAAGCTTGATAAGACTATGTATGGATTTCTCTATAGAAACCATGGAGGCAAGAAGGAAGTGGGGTGATATATTTAAGATACTGAAAGAGAAAAACCACTAACCAATAATCCTCTCTCCAGCAAAACTATCCTTCAAATATGAGGGAGAGCTTAAAATATTCTCTGTCAAACGGACAATGACAGAGTCTGTGAACAAGATACCTGCTCTACAGGAAGCACTAAAGGAAGCACTGCAGACCCAAAGGAAAAGACAGGAGTGAGAGGTTTGGAAAACAATTTCGGGAGATGGTAGCACAACAATGTAAGTACACTGAACAAAGATGACTGTGAATATGGTTGCAAGAGGAAGGCTGGTACCATGTGGGACACGAGAACAAAAGATGAACAATAGAGACTGGGACTGTGTAACTCACAGAAACCTAGGGTACTCAATGATTGTAATAAAAGGTACAAATATGTTTTTACTTGAGGTAGAACAAATGAGTGTCAACATTGCAAGGTGTTAAAAATAGGGTAGGATTGGGGGGAAAACACAGTCAATGCAAACTAGAGACTATAATTTATGGAAACATTGTATTATGCTTCCTTTAATATAACAAAGGCAATATACCAAAGCTAAATGCATATGGGGGGGGTGGAGAATAGAGGAAGGGTATGGAACTCCTGGCATTGGTGATGTTATCTGACTCTTTATTCTACTTTAGGTTAATGCTATCTTTCCTTTTGTCTCTTTCTAGCTATCAAGTTTTGTTTGTTTGTTTGTTTGTTTTTCTTTCTCTTTCTTTTCCTTTTGCCTCTCTGCCTTCTTTGACTCTTTCTCCTTCTTTGTGGAAGAAATGGAGATGTCCTTATATAGATGGTGGAGATGGTGCTGAATACATAAATATATGACTATACAGGGAACCAACAATTGTTTACTTAGGATGGAATGTATGGTGTGTGAACAAAACCATCTTAAAAGAAATGGGTTGGAGAAGAAAACTTGAGGTCACTATATTGAGTGAAATAAGACAGACACACAAAAGCAAATATTGCAGAGTCTCACTGATATGAACTAGTAAACTCATAGACATGAAAAATAAGTTTCCAGGATATAGAATGAGGTTAAAGAATGGGAAGCAGTTGCTTATTATGAGCAGAATGTTCAACTAGGGTGAACTTAAATGTTTGGAAATGGATAAGGGTGATGGTAGCATGTTATGAGAATAACTAACAGTGCTGAAAGGAGTGTGAAGGTGGTGGAAAGAGTAAGCTCAGAGTCACGCATGTCACCAGAAGGAAAGTTGGAGGTTAAAACATGGGAATGTATGAATCAGTGATCTTATGGTGGACAATGTCTGTGATTAACTGTACAAATTTTAGAAATCTCTCTCACAAACTAGAACAAATGTATGACACTATAACTAGAAGTTAATAATAGAGAGGCATATAGAAAAAAAAATACACCTATTGCAAACTATATACTACAGTTAGTGGTAAACATTCTTTCATCAATAGTAACAAATGTACTATACCAAAACTATGAATCAGTAATGGAGGGGGGTGTGGTTAGGGGTATGGGAGGATCCAAGTTTCCTTTTTTTTTTTTTCCTTTATTTCTTTTCTGGAGTAATGAAAATGTTCTAAAAATTGAAAAAAAAATTAATTGTGTTGATGGATGCACAGCTGTATGATGTTGCCATGGGCAATTTATTGTACACTTTAGATCTTTGGATAGTTGTATGGTAGGTGAACAATCTCAATAAAAATATATATATATTTATATATAAAAAGTAAAAAAATTAGCCAAAAAAAGAGATAAACATTCTTTGCTTTTAAATTGAGAGGGCCTATCTGATGAATCATGTGTCCTTAGCTTATTACACACAAAGACAGTAATCTTAGAGGAAGAAAATATATTTTATAACAGAAGAAAGCCTGTATAGATATTCAGTTGATTACTCACTAAATCAGCAACCTTGGATAATGGTGACAGCTGTTTCCTCAATCTATATTTCTGAGTTGTGAGGACCAAGTGAGCTTGAGTATATAAAGTGCTTTGTTAAATAATGGAATTGAAGTAAAGATAATTATTTCATAATTGATACACAAACATTTTGTTTACAATGGTTGTGGAAGCATTAGCTATCATTATAATTATTTCCATTATGAGTCTAACTTGATTTTCACATTTTGTAATTTTTGGCAACTCATCTTTGATTTTAGAAACACATGCCTTAACTTTAGAGAACACTTCTTGATTACATTCCCTAGGTCATTTATAGACTCATTCTCTTCAGGTCTATGGTTTCCCAGTCTAACTCAATTATCCACCCCTCCCCACCACAACAATTTTCCAGGCATTTTCTGCCATTAGTACAGTTTCTTGGGTTTTCAAACTCTTCTCTGGAGCTGCTCTTTAGTGAAGTTTGTTTTGTTTTTGTGTTTATTTTTTGCTTTGTTCTTCTCCATAGTCAATATTCCACAGGGCCTGAAGGTGGTGTCCATATTCACTTTGCTCCTCATTTCTGTTTCTATATTCACTGTCCATTTCTATATCCTGTATCTCCAGCTCCTTTAAAGTTAATGACAACAAGATTTTTCAAACTGTTTATTTTCTTCATGTCAGTGTTTTCCAGAAGGTGGGTTCCTTCAGCCTCATTCATTGAAGATTTTATCCCTTGGCTCACTCTCTCTTCTCCACGGCAATCATGATAACGTATTTCCTTTAACCAACTCCAACCATTGGTCTCTGCATCTACCTGCAGCGTTTTTTTTTCTCTTGGGAAACAACTAATTGCGCAATCTCTGTTTATTCCCATTCTGCATAAGTTTTCACACAAGGAATTTGAAAACATAATAACTTCCCATTATAATATTCTCTCCATTGATATCTCAGAGGCAATTAGAATAAGGTAATGAATAAGAAGACGATAAACCTCCATAATTAGTGCAAATTGGTGGCTTGTTGAAGGTTGACACACAAAAAAAGAAACTAAAAATAAATTGCAGTCAACTTTTCTCCAGTTAAATTTGGAGCCCTGTTTACTCTTTATATACTAAAGAGAAACTTTGTAATTTTCTAATTCAGTGCAAAATTCTATACAAATTAAAGCTTTTAAGAATTAATGAGATAAGCTAATTAATACTATGGAATTAAAATTGTTATAATAATAATACTATTATTAAATAGTATTCGTCATGTGAGTGATAGGTATGTCTTCATGTTCTATACCTGGCTAATGCTGTTTTCCTGAGTATCCTTACTATGGAATGTATTACCGTTTTTACACTGTGAGCAGGAAACATATTTATGGGAAATCCTTATGACAATTCAGTCCTAACACTGGTGGAAACTAGTCATACATCTGTGTGATAAAATATAAAATATAGAGAGTGAATGATATCAGTCCCTAAATCGGAAACTTAATACTTTATTATATATTAATGCCAGTTTCCATTTACCAGTTCTACGTGAATACAACCAACTGAGATTTATGTGCACATATGTGTGTGTAATCTAAAATATTTGATTACTTGAAGGCTATGCACACACACACATATACATACATTTATATGTATATTTATATATATATTGAAAAGGGCACATGAAAGATTTTTAAATCAAAATAGTGCAATTCAATGAACAGTTAAAGGAGTTAAGCATCTTAGGGTCACTAAAGTCAGTAGTAGAGCATTGAATTGAGACCACATACACAATTCCATCCCTAGAGGTCTAATCGGTATATTACAGTTGTCAACCTAAGATTTTTTTTGTCTTATTTTAAAACTTTCTTTTCTCTGCATATGAATCATTTAACTGGCCCCAAAGATAGCTTCAATCTTGCAACTGTGAGCAAGGCACTCAACTTTTGCGAACAATATTAAGAGTCACATTCACCTTCACATGTGTGCTTGGGTTTATTAAGACTGCTAATCCAAACTTAGACCTGGATTCACAGATATGCATCCTGAGAAACCCAAAGGCCTTCAAGTAATAGAATACTCTAGACTACCGAAACTTAACAGGATACTTCTAGAATTGACTTTGTTATCTGACTGCTTAGTACCTGTTATGGTTTGCTAGTGCTGCCATTATGCAAAATACCAGAAATGGAATGGCTTTTATAAAGGGGCTTTATTAGTATATAATAAATTTATAGTTTTAAAGCCATAAAAGTGTCCAAACTAAGGCATCAACAAGAGGATACCGTCAATGAAGAAAGGCCGATGGCATCCGGAACACCTTTGTCAGCTGGAAAGGCCAGTGTCTGGCGTCTCCTGGTCTTTTGCTCCTGGGTTGTTTCAAAATGGCTTTCTCCAAAATGTCTCTGGGCTTTTCTCCAAAATGTCTCTGAGCTCCTAAGTGTCCTTGTTTCTTTCTCCCAGGGCATTTCTTTCTAAGCATCAGGGGGGTTCCTCTCTTAGCTTCTCTGGGGCAAACTCTGGGCTTCGTTTCTTAGCTTAGCATCTCCAAACTCCTTCTGTCTGCATCTCCAAGCATCTCCAAGCATCAGTTCCTGTGTCATTTCTTAAGCTCTCTTAAGTACTCCAGTGGACCAATCAAGACCCACCCTGAATGGTTGGGGTCCACACCTCCATGGCAATAACCCAATCAAAAAGTCTCACCCACAGTTGGGTGAGTCACATCTCCATGGAAACACTCAATCAAAAGTTTACACCCTAATCAAAGGACTGGTAAGTCTGCACCCCCCAAGACTACATTAAAGAACGTGGCTTTTCTGGGGAACATAAAATATCCAAACTGGCACACTACGTAAGAACCTTTCGGAGGCTGAGTTGAAGACAATTTTTCAAGTGATTTTCCAGGAATAGAAGGAAGGCAAATTATCTTTTTCTCCTTCCCATTTGGAAACAAAAACATATAGCCAGCCCCACTAGTATGTTATAAATAAAATGCCCAAATACTGTTCACTTCCTCATGTTCATAGTAAGTGATCTCTATACATATCAGTAATATGATGAACCACCCCCAAAATTGTTGTTGTTCTAGAATACAAACTTGAAACATATTGTTCAGAGTGATAGATATTTTATTATTTTCTGCCTTGACAAAATAACACTTCATTTTATTTCTTTAAATATTGAAGACACCGTAATTTTAAAATTGAATTAAGGCTATAAAACTGGCGAAGAAAAAAATAAAAAAATGTAAATTAGTGGATTGCATAGAAGTACAATTCACAGATATATAACAATTTTTAATGTCTCAAATAACCAAAAATTATTTCATTAAAGTGTAAGGATATGTTATTTGCTCAGATTACTAGGAAAAAATACATTCATAAAAAATTTACCTTTTTTATATAGGCAATTTAGGTGTGATGCAGAAAATATTGAAGTAAAAAGACAGGGGCATACATAAGCATGCATGTACACACAGAAATACTCACTTGTTCCTACCCTACACCATATCCCACAGCAAACAGGGATTTTTTTTTTTCTGGGTTATGTGATAATGTGTTTGATTTTTATCATTATATTTCAAATTTTCCTTTAGAGATCTGCATTCTTAGCAAAGCATTATGAATGTTTTCCCATGTTTATAATTATTTCTCTGTGATGTAAGTTTTGTATTTTTGCTTTCCATCTTATACCCTAAATTAAACAGGGATCTTTGGCTTAAAAGATTAGAAATAAAAACAAAATCAATGCAGATCACTCTTCAAGTAACTCTGCTCACATTTCTGATTTTCTCCCTAGAGAAAACATTCAGTATTAAAATAGCTATGTTAAGAAACAAGTGGTAGATGCAGTTTCTAGTTCTTCATAATGTCAAATGCTTCCTCCTATACGTGCATACACATGCGTTTATTGATATAGATGTCTAGTTATAGATATAGAGACTGTTTCATACTTCCATTGGCAGTGAAAAATATCCATTTTGCTTACCCTCAGCCCCAAGAATATTGTATTTTTAATGAAATTTTATAGAGATATATTCACAAACCATCTAATCCATCCAAAGAATACAATCAGTGGCTTAAAGTATCATTATATAGTTGCGCATTCATCACCATAATCAATTTTAGAACATTTTCATTACTCCAAAAAAATGTAAAAATAAAAATAAAAAAGAACACCTAAAACATCCCATACCCCTTATCTACCCCCCTCCCAATTATTTATTTATCTTTGTCTTTATTTTATTACTCATCTGCCCATACACTGGATAATGAGAGTGCCACTGACAAGGTTTTCACAGTCAAACGGTCACCCCATAAAAACTAAGACTATTGTATTTTAAAACACCATAGTATTATAGGACAATGTATAGCCTGAAAATCCAGTTCCATAATTGTTTAAATAACCATCCAATTAATCACTACTGAAGTTATTTTTTCACATATCTTTGTCCTTTTAATTTCTTTTGGTGGAAACTTGCACATTTTTCTTTTAGCTCACATTTCTCTTAGTATGTTAAAGATGTTTATGCATTAGTTGTCACAAATATTTGGAGTTGGCTTTTGCTTTTTCCTCCACTAGAGTAAACCCACTGTTATTCTTGGTGCTTGCAGTCCTGTTTTCCCCTAACACCACCCATCTGCTTCTAGGAATGGGGCATGTGGCTCAAGATTGAATTCATCAGCAGAACCACTGCCAGGCGCTGATGACAACTCAATGATGATCATTTGCTTGAACAATCAGATCGTCACCTTGGAATTTGGTTTGATGTTTTGGGAAAAAGGTTATCTTTTGCTTCCCCCGCTTAAAGATGAAGCAGATAGCCATGGAAGTTGCCAACACCATCTCACCATGAATTCAGGAGGAAAAAATATCACTCAGTTGCAGGAGAGAAAGAAGGAAAAGAAACAATGGCCACTTTTACTCCATTCATATGTTGATCAAATCTTAGTGGCAATTTAATTGTTTTAAATCAAATAGCACTGGGGTTCTTGTGTGTTTTTGTTTGTTTGTTTGTTTGTTTGTTTTTACTGAAATTAGGTGATTGTTAAGAGTTTAACAGTTTTAATGTTCGAATTTCAATTTGGTTTGCAAAGTGGCTTGACTTTGCTAGGTACTCACCCACTCTTCACATACACAATAATGCTTGGATTAGTGAGATAAAATGGGGATATATTTAGCACACTCCTGGAAAGTAGGAATCGCTTTATATTATTATTACTACTATGAAAAAACAGTATTCACTTACTTTTGGTTACATTCTTGTATAAATCTCCTTTGTCTAAATATTAACATACACTCTCAACATCAAAAGTTTTGATAGTGTCATTAAACATTTTAATATATTTGAAATATATTTTGGCATTCAAGATGAGACAAGGGTACATTTTATTTTTTCTATCAATAACTTAAATAGCTTCTGTACATTTATTGAATAATCTCTCTTTAACACCAAATCTGGAAAGCTACTTTAATTACATTCTGAACATGTACTTTTTGGGTACTTTTTGGACTTCTTTTATTCTCTATTGCTTTACATTATTACTGTCATTTGTTTTAATTACTGTAGTTTTAACATATATTCCCTATCTGGTTATTCACATCTCTGGCTGGCTGATACAACAAAATTTCAAAAACTCCTGTAGCTGTGAATTATGCATATATTTGCAGTATTGAATTCTACTATCCATTTTCATTCTCCTGTATGAAAACTACATTTATATTCCTCCCTAATTTTAATAATTTTAGATTTAGATGCTCATCATTTTTGTTGATGCTTTCTTTCTTCTTTGTACTTTTAATTTTGTTTAATCTTGTTTTGTGAATCACTAACACAATTGCAAGTTTCAAGATCAATGTTAAAGATGTGGTGGAAAGTCTTGCCCCCACCCTTGTCAGCTATCTGCTCGGTACTCACCCACTCTTCACATACCCAGTCATGCAAGCTTGTTGTTTTATTGGTTTCTTGTTTATCCTTCCATAGTTTCCTCACACAAATGCATACATATGCACATTTGCATAATAGATAGCACACTACGAATTACTTCTTTAACTCAAAAGTTTATCTTAGAGACCATTCCAAATTAATATATGAATGTTTTCTCTCTCTCTTTTTCTCTTTTCTTTTCTTTCCTTTTTTTTTATTTGCTTATGTTTAAATAACAGGAATGGATGTCTGTACCCAGTGCAATTCTGGTTCAAACTGGGTAAATCCATAACAATAGGAAAAGTTTTTAATGTCACTAGCAATGTTTTGTGTTCCTACTTCCTCTCATCTTTGCCAAGAAAATGTTTTCAGATTTTTGAATTTGGCCAAATCATTAATGAAAGTGGTACCATCACAGTTTTAATTCATGTTTCCTTTTATAGAAACAATGTTGAATATATTTTCATATGTTTAAAGATCATTTGCAATGCTTTCTGTGTATAGTGTGATTTCTAATCCATTTTTCTACAGTGCTGTTCTTTTCTTACTGATTTTTGTGTAAAGTCTTTATA
Organism: Choloepus didactylus; assembly: GCF_015220235.1. Classification (NCBI taxonomy): domain Eukaryota; kingdom Metazoa; phylum Chordata; class Mammalia; order Pilosa; family Megalonychidae; genus Choloepus; species Choloepus didactylus. The sequence goes on along the minus strand of NC_051323.1, from coordinate 13,608,541 downwards.
TAGTATGGTGATTTATATAACATGAAGTTTGTGCTGCAAACTGTAAATAAGTTTTCTATTTTTCATTTTTTTTTTACTTTACTTATGTTTTTTAAGATGTGCAGATATCTACAACTTTTTAAATTATTTTTCTTATGTGGTATCTTTCATTTAAGGCGTATTTCATATAAATGTATCATTCAAAATTTTGTTTTCCAATACTTGTAATATTTCATGTTTTACCCTTCTCAATTCTAATCCATTTAGAGTATATACTAGTATTTGATGTAAGTTTCCAAATATATAGTTTTGTAGATGGTTACAAAATTATTCCTACATTGTTTATTGAATGTTTTATCACTTTCCCATAGAATTGAGACCTTTGTCATACTTCAGTTATTTACACGTATCTGTTGGCTTTTTCTGCACTTTGTTTTTTTTTTTTTTTTTTTTTTATTCCTAATGGCCTTTCAATTTAAGCATCAATACCACTTCCTTTTATGTTTTGAAGTTTTACAATGTGTTTTATAGCCATTAAAATCAGTTAATCTATGGTGGTTTTCTAATTAGGGTTTTCCTTCTGCTTTTTCCAGGTTCATTTTCCATTTGAAATATAGAATCATGTTGTCCAGTCTCTCCAACCCAACATTGTTATGAAAATATTGGCTATTTTATAGGTTCATAAAGAAATAATAAATGAACTAGGGAGAATAGACATTTAAATTATGTAAAAATTTCTCTCTGCAAACCTAGAATATAGTTTCAGTTCCTCTAGGGTTCTTTTGTGTCTTTTAAGTATTTATAGTTGGATTTCATATTGATCACGAGCATATTTTGTTATGTTGATTCCCACATGTGTTATAGTAACTTAATTGTCTACTTTATCATAAATTCTAACTTGTTGCTTTTTGTATATAAATACATTTTCTAATAATTTATATTCCATGTTATTACTGTGAACGGAATTTTACCTTACTATTTTTTCTGGTTATTGGTGGTAGTTAAGAAAGAGGAGTATTTCTAGTAACTGTAGCTGTAGTTTTGTGCTATAGATTGTTACATGTTTTAAAAAGTATGTTGTTTGCATTAGATTGTATAGCATGGGAATTGTCTACCCTTTAAAGCTTTAAAATGATTCACACTTATAATGTTCTGTGTTCAGTGCCTTTTTTGCTATTATTTTTGACAATTCCAATATCTTCTAAGTTTATTGCTATGCTCACATTTTCTGGCTTTTGTGATATATTGGTATTATCTATTTTTGCAGAAAATCATCTGCACCATCCCTCTTTTATTCAAATTTATTTTCATGGTGCTTTAGGGCATTTTGATATGATTTTTCTATTTTTGTTTTGTTTACTATTTCCAGGGATGGTGCACATGAATTGAAATTGGCTCAACTCTTACACTTTTAGAGGAACTGTAAACTTATGCACACCTTTGTTTCTTTAAGCACTTAACCAATAAATATCTGGAGCCACAATTATATTCATACTACTTGAAGAAGTAATACAATTTCTGGGAAGTGATCCCAAAGTAATCAACAATGTAAATGAAAAGCTGCAGAAGTAGAGATGTTCATTTCCCCATTCATATTATACTGAAAGTCAGAAATAATATAAAAATATCTCTGACTGTCAGAAAACTAGCAATATGTTTGTATGTCAACCAAATGGAAAAGTTTTGGCATAAGGGACTCAAGACCCTCCAGAAAGATGATTCATTGTAGGAAAAGGAAATAGATAAAATGATCTAGCACTGTAAGTGCCCCAGTCATTGCATGGGGGATGTAACTTTTGAGTACAGCAAAGTGTTTTTTTTTTTTTTTTTTTTTTTTTTTGCATGTGTCTCTTAGGAGAGCCCCCATTTGACAACCCACCTGAGAAACAACTAAAAGATTTTCACTAAAACCATCAATGGACTTCATAGCACAGGCAGCTCTGTTTGGGTACTGTTCTGGTCTGCTAATGCTGCTGGAATGGAAAACACCAGAAATGGACTGGCTTTTATTAAGGGGGTATATTTGGTTACAAAGTTACAGTCTTCAGGCCGTAAAGTGTCCAAGGTAAGTCATCAACAATCAGTTACCTCACTGGAGGATGGCCAATGGTGTCCAGAAAACCTCTGTTAGCTGAGAAGGCACATGGCTGGCATCTAAGAGTTCTGGTTTCAAAATGGCTTTCTCCCAGGACATTCCTCTATAGGCTTCAGCTTATCTCCAAAATGTCACTCTCAGTTGCTCTTGGGGTGTTTGTCCTCTCTTAGCTTCTCTGGAGTAAAAGTCTGCTTTCAAAAGCTGTCTCCAAAATGTCTCTGTAAGCTGAAGTTCCTCTCTCTGCTCCTGCGCGTTCTTCAAAGTGTCCCTCTTGGCTGTAGCAAGCTCGCTCCTTCTGTCTGAGCTTATATAGTGCTCTAGTAAACTAATCAAGGCCCATGATGAATGGGTGGGATAACACCTCCACGGAAACTATCCAATCATAGTCATCACCCATAGTTGGGTGAGGCACATCTCCATGGAAACAATCTAATCCAAACATTCCAACTTAATCCCTGCTAATATGTCTGCCCCACAAGATTGCATCAAAGAACATGGCTTTTCCTGGGGGATATAATGTATATAAACCAGTACAGTTACCTTTCCAAGAGAATACACACAAAGAGGGACTCATCCTTCATTTTGCAAAGCTTCACTAAGCAACTTTGTCATCTTTGGGATCCCGTTGCATCTCGAGTGATGTAGATCTCAGTGGAGTGGCTCATACCAGGACATGCATAGAAGACATCACCATGGCCTGGCAGAAAGACACTTAACTTATTAACATCTAAGGGTCCTACATGAGCACTCCCACAATTTCCCTTAAATTCCATGTAAAGGAAATTGTAGGATTGAATTAAAAAGTAGTAGCAAGCATCTGTGAAATGTAAGCTAATAATGTAAAAGATATTTGGAAGTGGAGAAAGGTTTTAGAGCTTAACTAATTCACCTGAGGTCACAGAGCTAGTAAAAGTTAAAATAATATTGAAACCATATTCAATAGAGATTCAAGTCCATGCTTTGTACACTATTACCATAAGTTACACTTGATGCACATCAAAGGAACAGTTATTTCGCTGCAGAAAAGGCAGCAGATAGCTATTTACACATCACTCCGAATTCTCCTCAAACAAGCCAGGCCAATTCTGGGGCTCACTGAATTGAGGGGCTATGGTGTAGGGGTGCCTAAACTAAGAGGCCTGCAGACTCTGCATCTGAATATCCACATCCTATTTCAGAAAGGGGGAAAAAAGCAAGAGGGTAAGACATTTCTCTTTTATTTCTGGTTTTCTCACTCCTAATAGACATTCAACAAATACAGGTTAATGTTGATTGATTCTTTGCGTCATTGCATTTCAAATTTTTGTCTCCAAGGAGAGCAAAGGTTACATTTTATGTTACATTCATCCTGTTTCCATATATTTAAGAACGTTTTTCCCATTTAATTAAACATCTTTGGCAAATTGCAGCCAATTTTATGTGGTAACTTTCTTGATCTTACACCTACAAAACTAAGCAATTTCCTTACACAAATTGGTAGTTCGAACCTCTATTTTCTTTCGAATACCCCCTTTTTTTTTAAACTACTTGAGCCTTTTTTGGTGTAGTCGTGTGAATTTCTCCCTTTCTGTAATTATTTCCACCAAATCCCTTCTCAAACAACATTTGATTCATCAATATGTTGAGAGCATTTTTTGTGTATGTAGTATTATGTGTGTGTGTGTATTTGTGTGTGCATCAGTGTGTTTATGAGAGATTCAAGATTGAAATCATATTGCATTTTGTAAAAATAGTTTAACTATATTGAAATTACATTAAACTTATCAAGAGTCCACACATCAAAGATTCCAAATTTTGAAGGCAATATACTTTCCAATTCAGGATTATCATTTACATATTTTGTAATGACTCAACGACTTTTAAAATAGAAGACTGTGCAAGACATTTACATACTGTTTGCATCCAAAACTGCTTATCTTGATATAGTATCTAAATAATAGCACTCTTTGCACTTACTATTTATTTTCTAAATTATAACACACATTGCACATTTCCTCTATTGTTTTCAGAAAAGAATGTATTGTCTTCTCAATTGATTTTTAAGCTCTTTATATTTAGTAAGTACTGTGACTTATACTTTATTTTTATCACATATCCTGCACACACATTGAGTAGGTGTTGAATAGCTATTTGTTGTTATTTAAAGTACATAATTAATCAGAAAGTTGCATTTACTAACCATGCTGAACATTTAGGTATATATTACATGTAATACTATCTTATCCTCCGGTTGGTTATAACTTCTACCTATGTTGAAAATATATTCTCATTATCACGACCATTTATAGCATCATTATAACAAAACATATTATTTGGGTATATTAAGGAAATGCAAGATGTTCTGTGAGTATGTTACCTCGATTCAGCATTGTTAATGAAAGGTTATAGGTAGTTAGCTTATCTATTATTATGCATTATCTAGTACTCTGAACATTTCATCAGCAGAATATGTTATTTGCATAATAATGAGGATGCAGCACTAGGATATGTATTAGATCACTTTTTCATATTTGATTTCTTTTTTCTATACTCATCTAACTCAGGTTTCCTCCATAAATATGACCATTTCATAGTGAAGAATAGGAAATATTTTTGCATGTGACTTCTAAGGAATACTTTAAAGCCTTCTCAATTTTTAGTAATAGATTATTTTATCTTTTAAATAATGATGGAATCATTTCTCAAATATTTTTGATGACTTAATTTGCAAAGCCTCTGAAAACAAAAATATGCCAAAGCAATCTGGAAAACATTATTTATTTGGGGGATGAAAATAATACATAATATATGCAATTCTAATACAAAGGAGACTTCTAAGATATATCCCTAGGGATATGAAGATTCAGAGGCAGGACTACCAAAATCCTTTGGAATAATCAAGTTTACTGGCACTTTAAAAATAAGCAGAACTATAAATGAGTTTACAGGTTTCAGATAAGGTGGCAAATAGAAAAGACTACTGTTTACATTCTCCAAAATCAGCTCTGGAGAAAATACAGAAATAAGAGGGGAATTTGGATATAAGCAAATGACATAAAAACTATGAGAAATTGCTAGGGAGGTCAAAGAGTGTTATGAACTTGTGGGAGTGGAGGTGGTATTGCCTTGGGGATACTGTTGTCACAGGTTTTAATTATTCGGAATAACCGTTGATTGACATCTCACCACAAAAATGACAGTCACCAGCCAGGCTTCTCAGTGTGAGTGGGGTTAGGCCAGGGTGGCACAAAATCCTACTGGGCTGAGAGGGCGTAGAAAAGTTTCACCTGACCACTTGATCTCAGGCATCCACAACTTCTTCTGGTCTTGCTTCATATACTCAGTGACAGTACATGAATCTGTGGAGATTAGAGATGATCTTTTTCTAATTCTAGGCCCTTTGTGTATGTTGAGAACTGAATTATAACTAGAATAGTTGTCTGGTGAGTAGAAACAACCAGAGGTGGTCATCATCAGTTTTGTATGTTGTTTGCCCTCTTCCTAAATCCATTCAAAAGGCCCTAAATTTTCACATGATCTTTAGTTTTTCCATTACACATTACTGGAAATGGAAACTGATAATGGTCTGTGATTTAGCTTATTTGCTAAAATTACTAGACATTTTATAATTTCAACCATTATAAAAGAAAGACACCAATCAGTTACATATTTAACAGGAACCAGAATTACTAGTGTAGGAAAATCAAGAAATTTAAGTGATTATAATAAATATCTTTCAAAGGTAAATTAGATCTTAATACTGTGAAGAAAGTCATAGAAGGAACCATATGGAAAATAATGAAGGAAGGATATATTAAAATAAAGGGCCCAGGAAAATAAATACCAGAAAGGATAAAGTATAAATTCCTGAGAAAGAAGATCACATTAGACCATATACATATATATATATACACACACACACACACATACACACGCACATTTGGGATATCAGGAAGGAAGACAATGGGATAGAAAATATAAAAGGAAAAATATGATACATGGAGCATAGAAGCAGAAGGCCCAAGATTAAGAAACTGGCGGCTCTCTTATATACAGTTGTATATACAGTACACAGTTCATAGTTTACATGCATATCATTTACATACACACGCATTATACATTTGTATATTTATTATATGAACCCTTTGCTTGCTTGTGTTGTCTAAGACAGAGTAGTCCCACTACCGTGAACACTTCCACTGATTACAGCTAAAACTTCTGAATGGAATACAAAAAACCACTACCTAAGGACTCTGAAAAGTAAACGATATCAGACAAATTGGGCGGAGAAATCAAAACTTGAAGACCTAGCAGCATAGCAGTGAGTTTTCCATTTTATTTTGCTATTTTCCCTCCTTTATCTCCCTCTGTTGACCTTAAGTTGACCAAGTTGCAGAACTGCACAGTGGGCAAGGACAACAAATCCCCATAAAACCCACTTATATCTGGTCAGAGGACCAAGAAAAGGAGCTTCTGTGAACAGAAGATTGCATGTGTGGGGGAGCAGGGGGGGAACAACATTTTGCTTTGTTTTATATTTCATTTTTTTTCCCTCCTTCCTCTCTCTTGACCATGCTCCCAAAACAGCTACTTTTGTAGAGCTAACCTGCTGCTGAAGCAGCAGCACATACACCTAAACCCCAGGAAAAGTCTACACCATTAACCAGAGAATGAGAAAAGTGTTGCTGTGGTTTGAAGCTGTGATTTGAAAATCCCCATTGTGTTTTTTTCTCTCCTCCCACACTGGTCCATGCCATGCTCAACTGTGCAAAATCACAGGGACCTAAAAGTCAGAAAAACACATCTTGCCAGAGGAAAAAGGAAAAGCTCCTGGGAGTGGGAGGTGAAGGAGACCTCCCTAAGAGGAGAACACTGAAAAGGGCACCCTAATTCTGAGTAAACTGACCAAAGCCCTGAGCTGACACCCAACCTGCATATGTATGAACAAACACAAAGATACATAGAGAAGGCTGTAATAACTAAATTGGCATTGAAACTGAAGGCAACAGAAGGCAAGATGGAATTTATCTAACATTAATTAGTCAATAGCCTGCTTAAACAAAACAATGAACATACTTCAGAGGATTTTTACAGAAACAAGATTCTCACAATAATTAAAAAAACATTTGAAATACAAAAGAGAAAAACAAAAAAAACAAAAAACAAAAGCAAGCAAACACACACACACACACAAACTCAGAAAATGTGACTTATTCTCAAGGGAAAGCAATTCAACAAGTACCAACAAATCTGAGATGACTCAGATGCAGGAATTAGCAAAGACCTTCAATCAGTTATTATAAGCATCCTCTGTGCATTAAATGGGAACACTTGAAATTAATGGGAAGATAGAAATTCTCAACAGAGCAATAGGAGCCATAAAAAAGAGGAAACGTGTAATTTAGAAAAGAAGATATCAGAATAAAATTCAAAGGATGGGCACAATAGCAGAAAGGAGATGACAGAGGCAAGAGTTAGTGAAAATAAGGCTAGATCAGTAGAAATTACCCTAATCTGAAAAAGAAAGGGAATAAGAAATTGGGGGGGGGGGATAACAGACCCCCAGGGACTTGTGGGACAATTTCTAAATATTACTGTCATTAGAGTCCCAGAAGGAGAAGAGAAAAAAAAATTTCTCTTTGATTTTTTGATGAAAAATATATATGATGAAAAATATATGTGTAAAGAATCAGGAAGCTCAGCAAGCCCTGAACAGGATATACACAAAGACACATCAAAACCAAATAGATGAAAACCAAACCTAAAGAAGAAACATCTTGAATACTGCAAAATAAATTGACATGTTACAAATAGAATAACAAAAATTCCAAAAAAAAAAAAATGCAGATTTGTTAATCAAAATTATGGAAGTTAGAAGACAGGTCACAATATCTTTAAAGAGCTGACATAAAAGAGCTGCTAACCCAGAATTTTGTATCCAGTGAAAATATGACAGCAAAATTAATATACTATCAGAGAACTAAGGGAATTCATCACTAGTGGGATCTCTCTAAAAGAAATGATGACAGTAACTCTTCAGGATGAAAGAACTGATACTAGAAGAAGACTAGAAACTTCTGGAATAAATGAAGAGCAACATAAATAGTAAATATTTGGAAAAATACAATAGATTATTTTTCCTCTTAAGATCTTAATATATGTATGACTGCTGAAAGCAAATATATAACATTATTTGATGAGGTTTTCAATGTATGTGTATGTAAAATATGTAATATTTATAACATAAATGTGTGAGGATAAATAGACCTATATTGAGGCAATGTTTCTACATGTTATCAGAAATGATACAATATTAACTTTAAGTAGTTTATGAAAGATAACATGCATAGATTTTAATCCTTAGAGCAATCATTGAAAATTATTCCAAAGAGATATAGATAAAAGTTAAATAAACTAAAAGGAAACTCTAAAAATATATTCAAAAATCCAAAAATAAGTAGGAAACCTGGAGTAGAGGAACAGAAAACAAAGGGAACAAGCTAAATAAATCATAAAATTTTTGCCTTAAATGCAACCATATCAATAAGTATACAAAATGTAAATGGTCCAAACATACTAATCAAAAGACAGATTGGTTAAAAAGACCTCAAATATATGCCATTAATAAGAAATTCATTTTAATACAATTTTATAAATAGGCGAATAGGCAAAAAGATGAAAAAATATATACCATGCAAATATAATGAAAAAAAAAAAAAAAAACTGGAGTGGCTATATTAACATCAGAAAATGTATCCTGCAGAAAAAGGAATATTGCCAGAAAAAAGGGTAAATTCACCAATAACATTAAAAACCCCCAAATAAGTATTTACTTAATAAAAAAATCTTAAAAACACATGAAGCAAAAACTGATAAAACTAAAATGAAAAACAAACAAAACCACAATTATATTTGTTCACATCACTCATCTCTCTGTAACTGAAAGGACAACGAAGATATGGAAGATCTAGCCATTATTATCAATCCACTTGATCTAATCGCCACTTCTAGAACACACTACCTCAACATAGGGGAACACTATTTTTTTAAAAAGCACTACTTAGGGTAGAATGCGGCTGATAACAGATCTCCCAGAAAAAAATTAAAAAAAAAATACAATAAAATTCAAGTATAGAAACAGTTGAAGAAATAATAACAGATTTCCCATTCTTAAAGAAAATCAAAAAATAGATTTAAATCCTTAATAAGAGAAAAAATTACCAATACTAGAAATAAGAAAATAAACTGATACCGGAAAGAATCAATTGAGAAAGAAAGAGAAAATCATCAATACAGAAAGAGGAATATGACTTACTTATATCTCTTAACAGCAGAACTGGATGTGAATGATGATAGAACAATGCACGAATCTTTCTGCATAAAGTTTGTGAATATTGCTAGAAGAAAAATCTAAACATAGATTTTTGTATCTAACCACATTATCACACACAATAAAATATATTTTGACATACTTAGCTCCAGTAGGCAAGGTCCAACACTTGGTAATATGGTGTCTTAGTTGAATATAAAGTAATTATTTGGTAAATGCAGCAAATAATTACTAACACCCGCTCACACAGTGGCTACTTCCAAATTAACACATGAAGAGATGAGCTCAGGCAAGAAATTTCTGGTTTCAAAAGCAAAAAATAGTTAAATAGTGTACAGAAATGTGTGCCTTGTAGAGGGAAAAGCTGAATACTTCTGGACCCTAAAGAGCAGGAAATAAGATTTTCAAAATGCTTTAAATGGCAAAGGCCCTTTACTACTTCTCAACCAAGGAAAGAAATTCAGCTCTGCAGTAAAAACCAGATTAAGATCCTGCCCTGCCCATCCACACTGATTGTTTCAAAGAGCCAACAGTCAGTTGAGGCATTTTGGCAAGGAAAAACATAAATAAATCATATTTAAGAACTATATCTTTTAGCTATAGTTACTGACTTATGGAACTGACCATAAGCAAATATATCAGAAGGCTGTTACATTGTTGAGGGAATTATATTGATAAAGAAACAACTAACCTGAAAATTTAAATATTTAAATCTTCAAATATTTAAACCTAAGAAAACAAAAAACAACAACAAAAAACCTTTAGACCCTCTAAATTTCCAGAGGAGGAAGAGGATTGTATCAACAGTGCACCCCTCAAGGAGGGCAGATTCCCCAATACTCACTTCATACACCATCACAAAGACGCGTTCATCGGGACAAATACTTCACCAGGAGGAGGCCTCGGGAGCTGCAGAAGACAGAACCAGTTTCAAGAGCGTGCAACCATTGTCGATGTCCAGGGCCCCGTGCTTAGGGGGGTCCTATTATTTGTTTAATGCTCTCTGTCACTGTTTTGAAATTTGAAATAATTCTATCTTTGAATTAGTGTTCTGTAAATAAAGTCCGATGGGCCAGTGGAGCAAGCAGATAAACAGAAGAAAATAACAAATATGTGCAACATTCGTTTTTCAGCCCCTTGCATTTACATTTGCAAGTAGTATTTGAGATGCTCCGTGAGCCTGGAATTCCAGGAGACTCATGACGGGTGGGAGTTCAGTGAAACCCAAAGCAGGGGCAACTACCTAATTTGTGGGGCCCAGTGCAAAATGAAAATGCAGGGCCCTGTGTTCAAGGTACACACTGGGCACTGACACTTCCAAGAAGACACACTCTCCATTCAATCTAGAGCTTGTTTTGCATACAGAAGGAAAGCAACGGTGTTCTAAGAAATATCACCCAGCAAGGAATCCTATCATACCCTTTCTGTTTCTTGTTTCTTCCCTGTATTGGCCAAGCACTTACAGTGAAAATAATGACATTGGAGGAAAGGAAAAATAATGTAAACCATATTTTATTGTAGCACATTAGATGAGTTTGTCCAGTGTATCTCAGGTACTATTTTTATTTAATAAGGCAGAAACATGTTATATAATCTAATTCCTTTCAATAATGTCAAATTCTAGAAATGAAAACAAAACAAAAAAAACCCATGAGATAATTCACCACATGTCAAATTTTTCTAGTGCTATTTTGAAAAATTAAATGTTAAGGATTGTAAGTAATCTAGAGTTACTTATTGCATTATTGGGGTAAGAAAACTGAGGCCCAAGATTTTGTTTAAAAAAAAAAAAGATGTAAGCAAAAATACACAAAATCATGTCTTCTGGTTCTCAGTTCTTCCTTTTTATCCATGAGAGATAAAGTTCCATATCATATATTGATGGATTTATTTTAGTTTAGAGAAAATGAGAAGAAAAAGAATAATAGGAAAGAACACATTTATTATAAACTTATATTTATCAATATTATTAAAACATTGGTTAACGTGTATATAAAGTTAAAATGAGAAAAATATTTTCTCCCTGACCTTAGTTACTCAGTCACCAACAGCTCAAATAGATACAGCCTGGCCCAAGGCCTCCACCTTAATAACATTGTTTGTAAACTCTGTCTGGCATGGCCCAAAGCCCCCAAAATACAGACACTCTTATACTCTAATGGCTTTAAATTTGTCTCCCAGGGAGACATCAAAGGCCAATCCTTTCTTTTTTAATGTACAGGATTTGAATGCCGCAAACCTGCTGAGTTCACCCTTTAGAGCACAAGATAATCCCACTTTTCAGTTTTTATTTTGTTTGCTTTTCCCTTGGTCTACTACAGATGTATTTCTGAACAACATATTGCAAAGTTTGTAAGAGTTGAACTTTATATAAATGGGAACATACTGCACATAGTTATAACCTGGCTTACCCAATTTATGTGTATGCATTACCTTAATGCTGATGAATGGAGCTATTATTCATTCTTTTTACTGCTACAGATATGTTTCTTGCATATATCACAGTTTGCTTATTCATGCTTATGGTTAAGAAATATTAGGATCTAAAAAAATGCTGCCATGAACACCTTCCTGTTTAGAAATTTGAGTTTGTATCTAGGAGAAGGATTTTTGCATTTTTTTATGTGTATATACATTTCTGTTTGGATAATGCAAATTGTTTTAAAAGTGGTCATAAAAATTACTACATCAACAATCATAGATGAAATTCATGACTATTTATATTTGACAACACATTAATGTTTATATCTATTTTTTTTTTCATTTTAGTCTACCAGGTGGATCAAAGTATTATCTCAGGTTGATATTAGTGTGCATTTCCTGATTTCTCTTAAGATGCAGCAATTTTGATATGCTTACTGGCCATTTGCGTTTCTTCTTCTATGAAATGCCAATTCACATATTAGGCATTTCTTCTATTGCATTGTTTGTCATGTTCTTTTGGTTTTGAAAATCTCTCCGTGTATCTTGTCAATGATTATTGTTATGGATTGAAATGTCTCTGTCTAAAAATATGGTCAAGTTCTCATCCCCTGTTCCCATGAATGTGACCATATTTGGAAATACAGGATCCCTGAAAATGTTGTTAGTTAAGCTGATGCCAAACTGGATTTGGGTGGGTCCTGATCCAATGAGTGGTGAACCGAAATTTGAACCAATGAGTAGGAGACAGGAGAAAGGAGATGGCCGTGAACAGAGGCAGAGATTGAGATATGACACTGATTGCCAGCAAGCCACTGCCAGAACCCTGCGGACTTCAGAAGAAGCATGGCCCTCCCAGCACCTGGATTTCAGGCTTCTAGACTCCAGGACTGTAAGGCAGTAAATCCCTATTGTTTTAAACCCAGTGTCTGGTACTTTGTTAAAGCAGTCCTGGGAAACTAAGATAATAATTCTTTAAAATATTTTTTTTTGCAAATATTTCCTCCAAGTTCCTAGCTGATATTTTAAATATATTTTTATATACACACATACACATATACATGCAAGCTATTTTTTAAATTTAGCTATATTCACCTCTCTTAAAAGTGAGTTCAGTACATCGTTTGAAAAAGTCTTTCAACCTAGGGCAACAAGATCTTATCATATTTTGTGAAAGATTTTAAAACTTTGCTCTTCATATGTACATCTTTAATACACATGGATTTTTTGTAGATAAATCATGAGATAGATATCCTATTGAGTTATTGTCCATATTCAGAACAAGTGTTCCCAGCAGCATTTGTTTAATATTCTATTTCTTTACTGACCATCAATAGTGTTTCCTGTAAAAACAACTAGTATAAGAAACCTAAAGATTAGGACATAATTCTCCAAGGTTTCTCACATTTCTCTACATCCCCTGAGCAGAGGCACTGACAGTTTTTTTTTTTCCCTGACTTTATTTTCAAGGATTTTTTTTATAGTCAATAGCATTGGAGGATATAGATAGTGTCTCCCTCTGGGAGCGAGGGCAGATTCATTTTCCCTTGGGAATAATAATGATAATGTCTCCTGTTTCTCTTGGGGAAAGTGTGGGAATGGCATCCCTCTTTAGAAGCTCAGTGTTCCTTAACTGTGACACAAAGCTGCAGAGTGTGTGGTATCTCACCTGAACCCCTTGGGGAGAATTAAGGAGCAAGGGGAACTGATAGGAACACAAAGCTCATGTTGCCTGATGGGCTGTGACTGGCAAAGTCTTTTGTCTTTTATGGGAGAGTCTTATGTCTTCTGCCAGCATCTATGAAACTGTGGTGGGGTAACGTGCTAGTTTCCCATATGGTAAAATATCATAATCTGTTACACCTACTTAGAAATAAAAGACAAACATGCTTCATGGATTTAGTTGCTATCAGCATTGAATGAAGCCTTCTGAGCCACGTAATAGTTCACAAAATAAAATTAAGTGTTTTCTGCATCGCGCAAAAAAGAAACAGTATATATATATATATATCAGACCCTTCACAGTTTTTAACACTAAGAACCCATCAAAAAGGATGAGAATTAGAAGAGAATGAAGTTTTTTTTAATTTTTTTTTTTATTTTTGTACTTCTTTGAAGCACAAAACAACAACAAAAACAAATGCCATGAAATTATCAGGAATCTCATACATCTTTTCACTACAAAACAAAATGTTCAAGGATAATAATGTACAAACCTTAATTCCTGATTGGATGTGCATTAAAATTACACACTCTTACAAATCACAAACCCATCTGATTGGGTTATCAGTGCTTAATTCCACAGTTCTTAACATTCCAAAATAGTTGCTTGATTAGGTACAATACGCTGATCTCCATATAGAATTATTCTTTCAAATTTACACACCCAAAACTAATTATCATATGCATGCCTTAGTGTTTACTGTTCTGCATCATCTCATTTTTTACTTCTCAGAAAGTATAACTTTTTCAGTTTGTGTATTAGCAAGCATGTGTTGAAACCTTATAACTAACAGCACAATGCCAAGAGAAATGTATATATTTTTATATGTAAAATGTAGGGTCTAGATGAAGAAATAAGCCCTTAATTTAAGAGTATGAATGACATGAGCCTAATGAGCTTTTTGTCTATACTTATTATTCAATTTCAATAACCTCTCATTAAGAAGGTACTAACATTATTCATAATTTACAAATAAGAGAACTGTGACATAAAGGCTTTAAATTACTCATTCATATCGCAAAGCATCTGTGCCAGGACTCTAAACCAAGTAGTTTGACTCTAGAGTTTGCAGTTTTTACCTTTATAACTACAGTAATGTAGTGATATGTGCATTTTTTTTTTGAAAAAAAAAAACATCTGGAATATTTTATTTCTAGCAGTGTTGATTAATTTGAAAAATCATTTTTCATGGTTCTTTTCCAGTTCATCATATAGAGATGTCTGAATTTATTCACTTGCACAAAGAAAAAAATAAGGGAAGAAAGTAAAAAGCTTATTAAATATATTAATAATTTCTTACAATGCTATATAACTCAACTCATAGGAAATTGTTTTTATCTATGTAGTATGTTTATCATTTTGCAAACAAAAGCACTTCTGAGAGTCTCAGAGAATGCTAATTTAATTTGGATATACCTCATAGATACAAACGAGTTTGTAGATTAAATCAAATTTATGTCTGGATGGTTCATCAAAGTAATTTGTTATTTTTTCCTCTTAATGAATTGTATTAATAGCAATAATTATATGTCCTACAGTGCTATGGTCAAAGACAGTTCATTTTTTATCTATAAAGTAATTTAAGAAACAGCAGCAGATCAAAATTTTTATATTGATAAAATGTGGCTTTAATATGTTATTGCTCATATGCATAAAAATACAAAGGCTTACACTGTATCGTGTAAAGTAAAGAGCAAAAATGTTAGATGAGAATGTGTTTTACCAGCCCCTGGCTCAATCTTCCAAATTTTTAATGAAATCATCAAGAAATATGAAAATAAATAAATCTCTCCCTCAGTAAAAATAGACTAAATTTCATTCACAAATTTGACATTTCAAAGTATTTCTGCCAGACATAAAACAGGCAAAACCAGCTTGAAAAGTTCACTAACCCAAAGTGACTAAATCAGAATTGAGCACATAAGATTTGAAGAAGTACCATGTCTGTGGTCTCGAGTGCCACACTAGATGACAAGGCTAACTACTCAAACCTATTCAAGAAAATTCTCAGTCCTGCAGGAGTCTGAAGACTTGCACCAGGAACCAGTGCCTTGAGGGCTGGGATCCCATTAAAATGTTAACCCTAGTCTTTCATTTGGTTGCATGACTGTGCTGGGCACAATGGATATTTAATAATGTGGACAGCTGGACCGATAATCCAATCAGGTGTGGCTTTGCTCCAGCTAACTTCAGCATTTTCATTTGGGAAAATATACTTTTAATAAAGAGTGGATTTTCCTGATCTGACTGCATCATTATGCAGAGCCTTCCTTGCTGTCTATTACTCATCTGCCTCATCTGAGGAAGGACAAATCCAACACACTCAGGTTATCAGAGAAGTAAGTGAGAAGAACTGGATCTTTTTCAGTGTTGTTGGTTGATTGAGCTTTCTACATCTGGCAATACCATGTTTCTAAGTGTTTTGTATGCAGTGATTAAAAGACATGTTGTTCAATGCAAATTGTTTTGACGTTTTCCATTATTTGAAGCCAGAACATCTGACTATATGCACTAGTCTCTTGGGTTTGTTGCTCTAGAAAAGTTTCTGATCATCTGGACACAGTTTCAACATTGTGCCTTTGATGTAGAGAGAGTTTACATCTCCCATCTGAATTTTATAAACTATCAACAAATCTGTACTTTAGTGACCTTTTTAATTTTATTCTCAAGATAGAGAAGTTTTCCATACCAAAAATGTGCCTTTATTTTCTTTTTGTACCTTCTAAGCCCAAGTATTCAGTAAATGCCCACTTTGCGACAGGAACAAAACCAGTCTGTTTTTCATGCTTTTTACATTAGGCATTATATTCACAAGTACAGTAATTAATTTTAATTTAGGCTAGTTATGTAGCAATCTTAATGTTTCCTGGATAGAATGCTGACCCTTGCCATTCAATAGTCTCAGATACATTTATTATTGTCATTTTGTCATTATGCATTTGCTTTTCACAAAACAATCTCCTCCACCTCCAAAGATGGGATCTGCTCCTTGTGCTTTTCTGCAATCTGTCATCCACAGCTTGAAGAGAAAAGATAAGTCCAAGGACCAATACTTGTTTTCTATTTTAGAAATATTCTCTGCAAGTATCCCCAAATTTAAGCTCATGTCTCTATAGAAAAGTATAGCACATCCTGAGACTGAAAGTGGCTGACTCTGACCACCAGGGACATTTCCAGGGGGTTGGATGGGTTCTCCAGAGAGTGTGAACGTCATTGATTCTTAGCTCTGCACTGTAGGAATAATTGAAGACGTAGTTAAAGGATGCAACCAATCAGTATCCTTTAGTTTGACCCCAATAATCTCACATGTTATCAGATCAAATGATGAAATTATATGCATATTATCAAACTATATGCTCTTGCTTTTGTTTGTCCATTATAAAACAGAAGCATAACATATATAATTTATACATAATTATATGAGTCATTATACTGTATTATATCACATGTACATACACAGATAAAAAGAAAAAATCGAGAAATTAAAATTGCACACTAGAAAATATCTATTTAACATAAAAGAAATCAATCATGGAGTAAAAGAGACCAAAAAACCCCATAAATTGTATAGGCAACAAATGTCAAAATGATAGAAATATATCCTTCTTTATCAGTAATTACATGAAATTATGTGGAATAAATACTTCACTCAAAAGCAATGATTGTCAGAATGGAAAAGAAATAACATGATCCAATTATATGCTGTCTGCAAGAGACATAATTTGAATTCAAAGACACAACTAGTTTAATAGTAAAAAAGATGGGAAAAGAAATATAATGTGAACAGTTACCAAAAGAGAACTGGAGTTGCCATTGTAATATTAGACAAAACAGATATTAAGGCAGAAGTTGTTACAAATTGACAAACTTATAAAAATGTCAATCTATAAGGGAGACATAACAATTATAAACATATATGCACCTAGCCACAGGGTCCAAATATACATGAAACAAAAAATGACAGAACTGAGGGGAGAATAGAAAATTAAACAAAAATTATTGGGGACTTCAATACCCCACTTCCAATCATTTATAGAGCAAGTGGCAAAGCAGTAAGGAGATAGAAAACTTGGAAAACACTATAAAAATGTAGACCTAACAGGCATGTAAACCAATCTATCCCAAAACAGAAGAATACAAATTTTTCTCAAAGATAGGTCAGACAGTAATAAAACATGCTCAATAAATTTAAAATAATTTAAATCATATCAAGTATGTTCTCTGACCCAAAAGGAATGAAATTTGAAATCACAAACAGAAGGAAATTTTGGAAAAATCACAAATATTTGGGAATTAAACAACACACTCCTAAATAACCAATGGACCAAAGAAGAAATCTAGAGGAAAATTATAAAACATATTAAGATGAATGAAAATGGGGAAAAAAGCAATAAAACTTATGGGATGCAGGTAAAGCAGTGCTTAGAGGAGAATTTATAACTGCAAATTCCATTTTTTTAAAAAAGAAGAAATATATCAAATAAAAAACCTGAACTGATACATACAGAAGCTACATATAGAGTGTACTAAAACCAAAGCAAGAAGCAGGGAATGAAATAATAAAGATGAGAGCAGAAAAATCAAGTTGAGAACAGAAAAACAGAGGGATTGAAAAAATAAAAGGTAGTTATCTGAAAAGATCAATGTGATTAACAATCTTTGGCTAAGACTGAGAAAGGAAAAAAAAGAGGATTACTAAATCAGGATTGAAAGATGTCACATTTCTAGTGGTTTTATAGAAATGCAAATATTTTACGGAATTCTATGAATGTTTATATGCCATCAAATTAGATTACTTAGATGAAATGGGCAAATTCTTGAACTACTAAAACTGACTCAAGATGAAATAGAACATCTGAATAGATGTATAATAAGGTAAGAGACTAAATTAGTAATCTAAAAGTTTTGCACCAAGAAATGCTCAAGCCAAGTTGCCTTCATTGGTGTATTCTTTAAAAAAGAATTAATACTAATCCTTCACAGCTACCCCCATCTAGAGAATGGAACATTTTTTTATCTCATTCTATGATACAAGTATGACCCTGACACTAAAATCAGACATCATCACAAGAAAAGAAAATTTCAAGCAATATATTTTATGAACATAGCTTCACAAGTCATCAACAAAATATGCACATATGTGCAAATCAGAGACAATGGCACAAAAAAGAGTTTTATACCATAGCCAATGGGATTTAATCCAGAACTTCAAGGTTTGTTTTGATGTATGGAAATCCATCATTAATGGATAGAATAAAGGATAAAAACCATATGGTCATTCCAACTGGTGAGAAAAAAATTTTTGACAACTAAAACACTTTTATGATTAAAATATTTAATGAACTAGTAATAGAAAAGAACTTTCTAAAATTGATAGAAGACATCTATGAAAACACCACAACTGACATCATACTTCACACCAAAAGACTGAAAGCTTTCCCCTAAGATAAGCAACAAATCAAATATATCTACTCTTGTCATCTCTATTCAACATTGTACAGGAGGTTCTACACAGGGAAATTAGGCAAAATAATAATAAAAGTCATCCAGACTGAAAAGTAGGCACTATTTTTATTTCTATTTGCAGATGACATAATCTTGCATATAAAAATTCCTAGAGATTTTGCACACTCAAAAAGACTATTAGAAATCATAAATGAATTTAGCAAAGTTCAGGATATACAAAATCAATATCTGCAATATATTTCTATACATTAACGAGGAGCAAGCCAAGAAACAGAATTGATAAAATAATTCCATTTAGAATAGTATAAAAAAGCATAAAATATTTAGGAATAAATTTATCACAATTGGTGCAAGAGTTGTGCCTATAAACTATAAAACATCATTGAAAGAAATTAAGGACCTAAATAAATGGAAAGACATTCCATGTTCTTGGATTGGAACACTGTATTAGAGTTCCCCAGAGAAACAGAACTAACAGCATATGTGTAAATATATGTTAATAGTATGCACATGTAAACATATGTATTTATGTATTTATGTATATATATATTAACTTATTTTAAGGAATTGGCATATATGATTGTGGGGGCTGGCAAGTCTGAATTCCATAGGGCAGGCTGGTGGGCTGGAAATTCCTATAAACATTTTGCACCAGACTTGAGTCGGAACACAGGGGAAGCCAGCAAAGGGAAAATTCAGAGAACGGAGTGTGTGTCTTGAGGCAGAAATTCTTCTTCCTCTGGAAACACAGTTCTTGCTCTTAAGGTTTTCCACTATTTAGATGAGGTCCATCCACATTGTTGAGGGCAATTAAACATTACTTAAAGACAACTGATTTTAGATGCCAATTACATCCACAAAACACCTCCACAGTAAGAACTGGACACCATAACCTAGCAAAGTTGACACTCAAGATTAACCATCACAAAGACTCAATGTTAAGATGATAATAGTCCACAAATTTATCTACAGACTCAATGCAATCTCTATTAAAACCTTTGTGGGCTTTTTTTTTTGGCAGAAATTAACAAGCTGATCTTAAAATTAATGAGGAAATTCAAGGGACCCAGAATAACCAAAACAATCTTGAAAGAGAATGAAATTGGAGTACTTGCACTTCCAAATTCAAAACATATTACAGGCTATAGTACTCAAAACATGATGATAGACATGTAATTAACTATCTGTTGGTAAATAAGACTAGATACATTATAATTCTAAGGATATGAAAAGAAAGAAAGAAACACAATTATCTACAACTTGAATTGATGAAAATATGATGCAGAATCAAAGTCATTGAACAATATATAGAAGACTCAGAAGAAGATATTAATTCTGAAAATAAACTACTGCATGGATAAAAACTATCAGGAAATATTTTTGAATTTTCAGAAGAATAAAAGATGGTATTGAATAAGTGATGTGGACAAAAGTTTGTAAAATGCACCGAAGGACAAAGATGAAAATTAACTGAAGAAAACATGCATTTGTATATACATGGAGAATGGAAATTGGAAATTTGAAATGCATATTATTGGTGATTACTGAAAGAACAGACAGAAAAGGCAGAATCAGTGGTAACAATATAGAGGAAAATATTTTCTGAACCCTGAAAAGACAATTTGCATGTGTAATGAAAGGAATCAATATGACCCATGCAGTGTTATTCCTTTGACATCTACCTGTAAACAATTTGTGGTGGGTGAAAAACATCAGTCAATTATATACAAAAGCAGAGACAAAAAGATAGGTTACCTTCATACTAACAATAAATGAAAAACATCTAATCGTCTTCATATTTTTTGCTGAAATGCAGAATGATGAAAGCAAAAGATAAAGTGATAACATCATTGGGAATGTAAAATTAAAGAAAAAAAAGTGACAATTTTGTTTTCTGCATGCTGAGATTATCTTTTAGGAAAAAGTGACTCAAAGCAAGTAGGGCTCAAGAAAATATGATGTATTTACTCTTCTTAAAATGATTTAAAAGATGCATTCCAAGTAATTCAGAAAAAAGCAAAACTAATACTCATTAATGGCAAGATTGGTAAAATGGTATAAAAATGAGTAAGATTTAGTGATAATTCAGAGATAGCATAAATAATTGTAAATTTCATTAGAAAAGTAATGGCAAATCAATCCTCAAAATTTAAGATGTGTTCTATAAAAATTAATAAGGTGATATCTATAATATAATGGGTTCCTGAAACTAACTTTGATTGCAGTTACCTGCTATATGTTCCTTCCTCATCTTTTGGTAACATCACCACCACCATTTTTGTTAGCTCTCCCCTCCTACGTGGTGAGAATTTCTAAGAAGATGGGTCATCTACCCTTCCCAAAGGGAAGCACGTTGAGGTTGTTTTAAAATTGTCCTCAAATTCTTTAAGCCTCCTCTCACAGAAGGAGGATTCTAATTCCTCTTCCCTGGAAAAAAAATGGACTGTCCTTATTGACATTTCAAATGAGTAGAATGTGTCAGAAGTGATATTATCTGACTTCCAAGTCCAATAGAAGTTCCACCTGGTTCTCTCTCTCTTTCCAACTCCGAGTTGGCATGCAAGATGGCTGGCGACCCTGAAGCTCTCTACTGAGAAATCATGTGGAAAGACCACACAGAGATAAGGACAGATACCTGAGGAGGCTTGGCTGTTCTAGTCCTCAGCTGTTCAACTCTAGGTGGCATCAATCTCCAGAGAGATGAGTGAGCCAGCCTTCGGATAGTTCCAGACCTCAGCCTTCCAACTGCCCTGGCAGATAGTAAGTAAAAAGAGACAATACTTCCCCTCGATGCCTTATCTGAATTCCTGACCCATGGAATCCATAAGCAAAATGAATGGTTATTTTTCACAACTAAGACTTGGAATAATTTATTACACAGCAATAGTCACTGGAACAAACATCGGCCAACATTTCAATTTGAATATCTCTTTCCCTGTAGATATTACAGTGCAAGGAAATAGCGCGTGGGCAAGCTGAACCATTCCATATAGTGATTTTTTTTTTTTCTTTTTGTCAGGGTGGTGGTAGGAGAAGTGGGGGAGGTTTTGACATGGGAGTTGAAAAAGAGGGTTTTTCTACATGGGAGACCATTTTTAAAATGCTGTTTTAAACTAGAGCTTCTAAGAGTCACAGTTTTGATGCTGAAGAGAGAAAGAAAGCAGAAAGAAGAGATGCAGAAAATGACACAGGTTGTTGGGGACATATATAAATCCTGAGATTCATCCTCACTTGAAATTAACACCATTATTTAGCCTTCCAAGAATGTGAACAAACAAGTACTGCTTTGTGGCTTAATCTGGTTTTAATCAGTGGCCCTCTAACCAAAAGATTACAGAATAATTCAGCAGTACAGTGTATTTTGTAGTTCTCTTACAAATCTGATTCTCACAGATTTCTTCTATGCAGCATTCATTTTTCATCAGTTTTGCTCCCCATTGTGTCTCCAAAGATGACATTAAACCCTCCAAGGACTTCTGTGCATCAAGAAAAAAAAATTGGTTTAGTTTATTGGGTTGAAAATTATTTTGGTGGTTATATAAAAAAATTTGGAGACATTTTTTTAAAGGAAGTTGCTTTTGTGTATCAGCTGAAATTTTGAGCTGTTACAAGTCAAAAATAATAGCCTGAATATGTCAAAAGTTTGAGCAACTGACACTGGAATTTTGATCTCTCTGAAATAATTGAATAGAGTTACTTGACACTGTCTCATTTACCTATTCATAAAGGAAGTTAAGTAAGGCTGCTAAGGATTGTTAACTAGATGCAGTTGCCATTTACTGTATTATGCTATGTTTCAGATCCTAATAATATGACTGATACTGTATAAGCTTTCACTTGCATCTAAAAACTATTTTGAGACATTAAAAAAAATTGCCATTTTATTGGAGGAGCAAACAAATACATTTATTTCCAGTTTATTGGAGGAGCAAGCAAATACTTTTATCTTCTTTAAAATACTTAAAAACTTGCTGAGAAATTAATGTTTCAAGAGATTAGTTTTATTTTCTGTTACAAATGAGAAAAAAAGAAAGAAATTAAATAAATAATGGAATTAGAATTTCAGAGGGAAACATGAAAAACCATAACGTGTGTTGCACCATCCTCATTTCTACGTTTCTTTTTTCAATATTGCCGCTTTCATGCTTTTGCATAGGACGTAAAATCATCTGATTTTGTTTCTTTTAAAACCAGCTTTTTCCTTGAGAAAAATTTATATATTTTAAGAGGACCTATAACTTCTCAACAGAGAAAAGGAACCAGAGCAGGGAGTGATTCTCTCCCTTTCTCCCTCCTCCATATGCTTTCCCCTTTCCCACCCACTCAATCTTTATGACACACACATACAATTGGACACATGGTAAATTCTAACAGAGAGTGTCAAGAGTGAAGTATGATAATAGCCACGCAGGATCCACTTTTCGGGTTTTGTGAGTGTGTGTGTGGTTGCTTCTTTCCTCGTCATATTGTAATTTTTCTTTGTTCACATTTTGTAGCAGGGCAATCTGAGCATATGACTGTGAATGGTACATCACCCATTCAAGAAGAAGAAGGAGAACGAGAAGGTGAAGAAGAAGAAAGATGAAAGTGTAGCTGGAGAGGAGGAAAGGTGGAAGAAGAAGAAGAAGTTGTTCAGGATTTCATTCATCCTGGATCAAGGCTGAGTGAGACAAGAGAGTCAGGGTGGGCTCTCTGCCAGTGATCAAAGTCTAAACTAAAATCTCCTGGTCTCTCGTTTCCAGAGGAGTGTGAGTGAAGGGATCCTCAGGGAAGGAATGCCGTCTGCTGGCTTGCTGCCTGTGGTCCTTGGTAGGATTGCCTGAATCTGCTAACTGTAGCAAACCTGACACAGTCGGGCTGCCTGGCCCCAAATCTCAGTGATTGAAAGAACATGACACTTAGAGTGGCAGACAGATGAGGACAAAGTCTCAGCAAAGGGTGACAAGTGTCTAGCTCATTAGATGTCAGTTGATAACAGACCACACTTTCCAAACATCCACTGCCCATCTCTCTCTCCCCACCAAAGCCATCCCAATAGCTTACCCTACCTGGGTACATGAGTATGCAAAGAAAAATTGTGATTCTTTTACAATGAATTGGTAATGTGAACAAGGAAGACTGAGCAAAACAGGACAAAAAAAATGAATTATTGGCCCTATTGTGATTAATTTATAAAAACAGACGAGAATTTTTATAAAATGTATTGAGGATAATAAAAGATATTTAATTAAGCAACACCAACAGTTTGGGCCATCTGTAACAATAAATTCTTTTTTAACTTAAACAGATAAATTGAACAGAAAAGATTCAACATTGGATAACATCAAGGAAGGACATATTTTATGGTAAGAAGTGAGAAAGAGAGAGGAACAGACAATGATTTTTAAATAATTAATGAGATAGAAAATGTGGAGGGCAGAAATAGTAAACCATCAAAGTTAGCAATTCAAGAAGCAAAAAAGTAAGATATTGAAGTAATAAATACAGAAATAATTTAAATAATTCCAAATTTCAAGAACATTTATGTTTTTATCTTAAAACAATAACTCTCAGGGAAAATTAATGAAAATAATGATTAACTACTAAATTGCCTGAATTCCTAAGATAAAAAATATTTTGAAAAGGAAAAGTAAGGAAATGAAACAAACAAACAAAAAAAGAAATATTAGTGCTAAAATAAAATGGGAGGAAAAAAAGGTGCACGCATTATTATAAGAAGGATTAATTGGTGGATTGTCCTTTTAAAAGACATTGATTATAAAATTGAAATAAAGCAAAATCCATGAATAGAAAATGTGAATGATACACAAGACAAATGCTGCCAAAAGAAAAAGAATTTCAAAAGTCAAAAGTCATCATCTTTGATAAAGAGATTTATTATTGAGTTATAAAATATAAACTTAGGGCAATGTAAAGCAAACTCTCATTTTAAAAATAATAAAGTACACAGAGAACTTCAAAAAATCATCATAGCTAAATACTTAAAATACTTTCAATTTTAAAAATAATTATTTTCCAGTGTTTGATACAGGTATTCTTAAAAGAGATTTTTCCAAATTTCCAAATAGTTATTTTGCCAGTTTTGTTTTTCAACATTATTATTTTTTGAAATTTTCAGTTTCACTGGATATGATCAGTGAAAATGGCCTATAAAA
The DNA here is from genome assembly GCF_015220235.1 of Choloepus didactylus. NCBI lineage: Eukaryota > Metazoa > Chordata > Mammalia > Pilosa > Megalonychidae > Choloepus > Choloepus didactylus. The sequence continues at coordinate 13,583,393 of NC_051323.1, read as the reverse complement.
TCTTTATTTTATTGACACTATGATTTTGTTTTTATCTCCCAAGGTTAATTTTCATGTGGATGCTTTTACAAAAGGAAAATATACTCTCTCATTGCAGAGCAATTCTTTATATGTTTAAGTGCAAATTTTCTGCATGTATTATTCAATAATTCTATAGAGCCTTATTTATTTCATTTATTTATTGTAGCACATTTTAAAAATTCTGCACATTTTTTATTAGATTTATTCTTCAGAATTTCATTTTTTTCAATGCTAATTTAAATCATGTTCATTTAAATTAATTTTTCTGATTGTTTCTTGCTAGCATAGAAAATATAATTGATATTTGTATGTTGACTTTTATCCAGTGATCTGATTAAATGTAGAAATTAATTAAAATTATAGATACTTTTGAATTAATGTGTACAATGAAAACGAATTTGAATAATGCCATTTTTACTTCCTCATTTTAATACTTATACATTTAATTTCTTTTTCTTGCTGTACTAGTTAGGACCTCTAGAAACTGAGAAGACTTTTATTACCATAATACCTAAAATACAGAAGACATGACATTAATTAATAAGCAAAAATGTTTTTAAGAGGAAAACATAAACAAAATGAAACATGAGAAACTAGAAAAGAATTTTCAGCTTATAGGAAGAGCATGTAAAGGATTCTTTCAAAATACAACAACAAACTATTGGAAAACCCAGAAAAGCTTGTGAAAAGTTAGTTCACCAAAGAAGAAAGTCAAATGGCCGATAACTTTATCAAACTCATTAACTGTCAGCGAAATATGATGAATAAAAATATACAAAGAGTATTCAACTGCTAAAAATTTGGAAATATTCCCAGCAAAATTCTTGAAAGAGTTGAACATCATAACATAACCTTAATATTAAAAAACAATGTAGAAGGATGTTTATTTATATGTTGTTTAAAAATACAAAATATTAAGTTTAGGGGTATCAACAAAAGATGATGCAGATTAGACAACTCCTTATCTGACACGTTAATAAAAAACATAGGTTAATTTAGTAAATATTCATAAATGATATCTATGTACTTGAAGCATTTTAACTTATGCATGAATCTTTTCAAGTGTGGCGAAGACATTTCTGTTGGGGATGAGTCTGCTGATTAATGGTTCCATATCAAGGTTCTTACATAAACCTCTTCATAACAAAATTTTCAAGATTCCTAGATGGGGTTTATTTAAAATGGAACAATTTTAAGGGAACTGTAAAGCAAGCCAAGTCCTGAAACTGTACAGATTTTATAATTTTTCTAGGGTTTTACAGTCGCCTGTTTTGCCTGCCTAAAATGACAGCACTTTTTGAGCAACCTTTGAAAATGAAACTGCAGTTTTCATATAAACAGCAGTTTTCTTTTCAAGCTCATATTGCACTGACTTATACACTTTCTATTACATGGTGCAGTAAGGCACACTCCTAGCATAAATATAGTAAGTCCTAGGGAACTGACTGGAGCAGATGTCTCTGGGCATGCTACAGAGTGATCTTTGGTTCAGGGTCATTAAACGTGCTGGAGCTTCAGATTTTAACTTTTCACAGGGAGAAGGGCACACATCACTCCTGTAAGTAGGTTGGGTGAGTACAGTCCGGAGATCTACCATGGATATTGCATTATGAAAATGGTGAGATGTGCAGGAGATATTAAATAAGTATTTAGAACGTTATATAATGTATGATACTATTTTTTAAAATACTAAGGAACTAACTTCCTTCCTTCTTCCCTTCCTTCCTATCTATTTATATACAGGCTTTGGAAAAAGATTTCCTGTGACCTTACATTGGCTGTGGTCCTGTAGACTTGCTCCCCTTGTTTCCTGCTCATTTCCAAGCCTGTTTTTCTGGTAGTTCACTGGTGGTGATTCTTCCATCCAGTATGAATTTTTATGACTAGGCAGAAGAATATGCAGTGGGATTAGATATTATTTTTTAGTCACTGGAATTTTCTACTTTTGAATACATAGAAATGACTTTGTAGTTTGATGTTAAAAATACTTCCGTATACCTTACCATATTTTCTCTGTGTACAGAGCACTGATATACTAATTACCAAACAGCCATTGGTTTATTAAATTAGTTCCCCAAGGAGGCTTTTGTGCAAAGTTAGTTCAAATATGCCTTAAGGCAATTCAAAGTACTAACAGGACATTTCTTTAAAAATAGTCTGTAATCCATATTGTTCCCTAACTGCTTCCACATATATCTCTTAGACTATAATGTGTAATTTGCTAATAACTGTATCAGGATCATTTAACTTCTCTCAGTATTTTTTAAAAGTTTATGAAAAGTCTGTTATACTGCCATTTCATTTTCAAAGGAAAGCATCTGGGGAAAAAATGACTTGCAAGTAAATTTGCAAGGGAAATTATTGTAGCACTTCAAATGTTCTTTATCACTATAACCAGAGATCACACATACACATTCAAAATTTTTGTCCTGAGATAATTTTATTGAATCATTAACAAAACCTATTTTTTCTAACCATAGCCTTCAAATAAAAGAATAGCAATACTAATCTGAGATATGTTCTTTCTGCAGAACAAAAAGTACAATACAGAGAGAATTGTAGCCTAGCAGAAATCATTAAGGATAGACTTCCAAATCTATGAATTCTCATCAATTATGCTTCAAATAAAAGTAATTATGCAATAATAACATTGACAGTACTATTTATTAAAGATTTTATAATGGAATAACTGCCCTTTGTAATGTCCAAAGGGATAGAAATGCAGGCCCTAATTGTCTATCATTTCCAGGTGGTTTATGTGTTAAAAATATCAGTATATCTTACAATATATGGGAGATATTAAATTGTGTGACTATAAATATAATTGGTTTCATAATTCTTTTTCTCTGAATTTATGTTCTACTACTCTGAAATTAATGTTCTACTACTTTATAATATTAATAAATATAATCTGATATTGATAATTAGGGAAAGTCTTAGTTAATGAAAAATTAACTACTCTTTGGTTGGTATGTGCATAGCAAGAGTTCTGTCTATTGGAATAATTATGGTAGATGAAGAGAAACCTTTTGGAATTAGTATTATAATGGAAATAGTGAAATTTATCCTTAATGGTTCAAGAGTGTAGGAGTACTTGAAACTAATAACAGAAAAGTAGTTATAAATGCAATATTAATCCAATAATGACAAAAAATGCATTAATTAGAGAAAATGAAGCCCATCCTAAATCTCGTGTATTTAATTTGTGATTAAATTATCTAATTTATCTAGATTATCTATCTGGTATGCATTTCTTAACATGTCCTAGCCAAGTGCAATAAATTAAAGGCATTTCTGATGCCATTAACATGCTTATTGTCATCTTCAAGTGTGTCCCACCCCAAAAAAAAATCTGCTCAAAATAACTCATTTGAGAGCTATAATTCTATTTCTGAGCTTAGGATTCTTTTGTAAAATTTCCCCTGTGACGACATAAAATACCTTCTACAAAACATCCTGCAACTCAGAAATGCTGATGTCAAAAAGGTCTTAGAGAGCTTGAGAACTGTAGCAAAGAAAAATAAAATTCCCTCCACTGAGAGTTGCTAACAAGACCTTTGACCACGTTTTAATTGATCTCTACTTTAAGTGGTGCTTTATGTCATGTTAGAACTGCTGCACAGAGCCCTCTGCTAAGGTGAGAAAGGTTCTATTTAGAACAATGTGATGCTTTCTAAAACTTTTGAGGTCCACCTGCTTTGTGTCCAGTGTCAGAAGAAGATATTTTGGAAAAGAGGGCTGAAAGTCAGAAATGGGCAAGCTGGATTTGAAAGGCTTTTGTGAAATAGTATAAAAATACTTTTCTACAAATTAGATAAGAAGTAAAATACTATTTTCAAAAATATTTTAATGGGTGGAGGCTTTTAATCCTACCCACAGACACAGGTACATATGCACATGCACCCTTACCAGAAGGACTCATGTTTCAGTAGAAAAATTAGATTATACAGAAGAACCTAAAATCTATTTACCCACAACTAATTGTTGAGGAATAATATTAACATTAATTCAGAGACATGATATGAAAGCCTATTAAAATAGAATTAGAAATAAACCCAGAGAAATCATTTCCTTTTCACTTTCATTAGAATATATCTAGAAATGTTAAGGTAAAATAATTGACCCAGAATCTGTATAATTGAGTTGTTTTATTTCTGTGGCAGCTCAGGACCCAGCCCCCCTCCCCAAAAAGCCTGTAACAAACCTACTTTAGCCCAAGACAAAGGTCAAGAAAGTAAACAATCTCCTGGAAGGGGAGAGAATGTAACCGTGGATATGAAAATGGCATTTTATTGTATTTTAGGCTTAAACACTAACCTTAGTAAAACATCAGGTTTTAGGCTCCTTTAACAATTATACTAGCAACCCGCTGTCCTCATACTGTATAAAATGTCTGTGTTCTAAAATCATATATTACTGCTTGCACTCCCCCATTCCTTGTGAGGCGCTAACCTTCCGGAACAGCTACCACCAGAGAACTTCTCCTGTTTGTAAGTCCCAATCATTCTATGTCTACTTCTGTTCCTGGCATGTGTTTTGGTCTTGCAGCACCAGCCTGTGCTCTGAGTTATCTTGGTCTGGACTCAAACAATTTCCTTTTCAAATAATTTTACTCTTGTAGGCCACAGGACCTATTATAAAAAAGTATATTCCAGTGTCCTGGACAGTTGCTCTGTGCTTTTGCTATTAAGCTCTGAGTCCCCTTTATATTTCTTGGGGAAAACAAGAAACTAATTTCCTGTCACCTCTTCTCTCCGTACCCTTGGAATGTGATTTAAACTTAGCAAATTCTAATATTTCTGTCCAGATATTTGAATATGGAGTAAAAATTAAAAAAAAAAAAAATTGTTAAATTCATTCTGGCAGTTTCATTCAATCTCCAGTGATGGTGGTGAGGGTGTTTGAAGTCAAAAAACTGACTGATAACCTGATACCAGTCATTGATTCAGTACAACAGATTACTGAGACAATGTTTTATTTATCTTCCTCATTAGGACTCAGCGTAGGGAAAAATCCAATTAGGATACAGAGATGGGGATCTGACAATCTATGGAATAGTTGGGGAAAAGCTAATCAAATAGTTAACCACAGAGCACTTGGAAAAAAGTGTCATTTTCAGAAGATAAGCTTGGAAGATTGAGCTCCTCTTTTTATAGAATAGAGTAAATTCTACGAGGAATTCTAGGATTGTGGATTAGAGTGGCTCCTTTTGTTAATATTGGACCTAAAGAAAGAGAACGGCAAACTCTCATCATTAAAATTTTAGATCAGATGGACCAAAGCCTAAAGATTTTCTTAATCATGCTAAAGATATCTTTTATATTTTGCTACCTGGGAGATGAGTTAGTTAACAAGTCAAAAAGCTTCGTACTTTTGAGATATTAAATTACAACTTTTGACCCTACAACTTTGCAAGGTCCCATAGGCCAAAATTATACCTTAGGTCAGGAAACAAGTAAGAACTGGAATGGAAAATCTGGTCAGCTTGAAGAACTTGAACCACACCCTATCACTGGCCATGGAACCTCCCTTGAAAACCAAAACAACCTTTCATCCTTTGTCCACCAATTTGCTGTAAATCTCTGTAGCTTCCTCACTGAGGGGATTATCTTCCAAAGTAAAGGTTATTATTTTCAGTTTGCACCATCTGCTAAGCATCTTTCCTTCCAGGTATAGAAATGGAGATAAATCTGAGAAAGTCCCAGCAGAGAAATTCAAAGTCAAATCCAGAGACCAAATCTTTTATTTCTGAATAGTTTTTGGAGTTTTATAAATTATATCAGAAAGAAAAAAAAAATGTGAGTTAAATGTGTGAGAATAGAATCTGAGGTTGCTTGACCAAGAGTGGAGTACATAGTTTTAGTATGCCATTTAATTTATATGGATAAGTCAACTTCTCATAGATTTTGGATTCAATATGTAGCTGGAGCAGCAATAGCATTTGTTATCAGTTTCTCAATTTTTTAATGTAAACCTGAATCCATGAGTTTCCCACACCAAATAAGTAAACTCCCATATTACATAATGTAACTAACCTTCATACAATTAAAACTATACTCATACCTTACCATGGCGAGACATCCCAAAGGTTGCCAGTTATTTTATCTACTTGCCAGTCTAGATTTCTGGTAATGACTATTCAGCTATTACATATTATGGAATAACCAGAATTTATATGATTAGAAAATACAAAGAAATGAGAGATTTAAAGATTTTTAAGGATGATATAAAATGATTGCTACTTGAAGATATGTTTATAATCTTGGAAAATCCAAGAAAATAAATGGAAGACTATTTAAAACTCTTGGGCCATGGTTTGAGTAGAGATGAATCTTTGTGGAGATAATAAGTAACCACAATCTTATACACACACACACACACACACACACACACACACACACACACGCATACATACATATATATTCCCCCCAGAAAATGCCGGTTAGAAGAGGAATGTTTTATTTCCAGACTGAACTTTTCCCAATGCTCTCAGTAAAACTAGATACTGAAAATGGATACTGTATTTTAACAGAAAACAGTAAAACTGCATATTAAAAATAACCCATGTCTAGTATAGAGGAAGCTTATTGGGAATTGAATGAATGTGTTGATAAAATAATAATAGGTGTATTGTTTCATTCTGCCATTCCAAATGTTCTGATTTTCCAACTTTGACTCTGATTTTTTTCATACCCCATTGAGTGTCTTGATTTTTTTTTTTTAATTTTGAACAAAGGATATAATCTGATAGTTCTCATAATGGTAAAATTAGCCCTTCAGTTACATTCTAGTTTAGAAGCATATTTATTAGTAAAAGTTGGTTTGCAGTTAGTTTTTTCGTTTCATTTTGTTTTTCTTTTCTTACAGGTATACTGTTTCTGACAGATTCTTAATATTTTAGATTATACAAATATTAGAAATGTCTCCATAGGATAAATAAGATGTTTATATTTACTATAATGGGTTTTTAAATCCTTGCTAAGGTTTGATTTATCTTTTAAAATGAAATTGAATATTATGCTATGTTAAAATTTCTTCTTATAAAGTTTCAGCCTTTTATTATAGCAATTTATAATGCATTTAAATTTAATAAACTGTACACTCAATTGATTTACTCTCTAAAATGAAAGTTATAAATCATAATGACTTTTCGAGTTTCTAATCAAATTGAGATACTTACAAGGAACTTATTTTTAAAAAGAAAAAAAAGCAAAAAATGAGGAAGTCAAAATTTTTTACTTTGAATCTTTGAATTGCATCAAAAGGTATCAGGAATAATGAATAAACTGAAAAATGTCAATACAAAAGTTCATAATAAAATTTCATTATAGTTAATAATAAAGCATCCGCCACAAACTAGATTTGGGGGAAAATATATAAATGCGATATTCCACATACCTTCTAAAATGTCACGGCATTTTTGTTTGTTTTTTTTTCCCCTATAGTGACAAATAAACCAATGACAATTCAGTACTAGGCTGGACTAGATCCAATGACCACAGGGCTGTGCAGAGTGGTTGACAGGGAATTAAAGGGAATGATTTTAACAGCAACAAATTTGCCTTTAGGATGTTTTCCTTAAAATTAGAGCTCTGCTTCATCTCCATTACCTTCTTCTTTCAGTATGGAGAAATTGCTATCATGAATTATTACATCCTTATACTACCGCCTAATTCCTATTATATTTCTTTTTAATAAAAATTAATTTCACCATCTCCAGGCAGTCATATCCTTGACAGTGAGGATCTGAATCACCACCAGCAAACCGAAAAGGTTGAGCATGTTCTTATAATTCTATGAAATATTTTTGCTTTCAGGTGACAAAGACTCAACTTGGTCTCATTGAGGGAAAAAGCAGAATCCTTTGTCTCAGGAAATAAAACCATCTGAAGAGCAAGTGTGCAATTGAAACCTAGGGATGGGAACTAGGGAGAAAATACTGATCTTAAATGCCAGCCTGTCTTTGCAGACTGGATTTATTATCTCCATGCAGTCTGCATTTACAACCTCACCATCAGAAAGGACTCAATTTCTTTGTTTCGAATTAAAGAGTTCCCTGGAAAGGAATTTCATTGGTCTGGTGGTGGAGGTGGGTATTACTCCAACGCCCACTGCCCTGGAAGCTGAATGTGGTGTAAACAATCTCCCACGAGAACCGTGTGACACAGGGTCACATGGTGAAGAGCTCTCTTTGAAGAATGCAGGGCGGCAGGAAAACTTAATTACTTAAAAACACCACTTAAATTTGTATCTAATGCAATGCTTTACAAAATGCTTTCACATTCCCTATCTCTTTAAGCCTTAATAATTTCAGAACAAAAGCGTTTTAGAAATGATGTGATTAAGTCCCAGAAAGTTTAAATGATTTACCAAGTTAACACACCTAAGTAATTGCCAGAGCTTAGGATAGAATTCAGGTTTTTAGGCATTGAGACATAATGTCATCATTATATTGCAAATTTAGTGCTCATAGAACATCATCAAACAGTCACGATTATTCAAAGTCACAGATTCTCAAATCTTTTTAAAACTGGGAGCTTAATACTAATCATACAAAAGAATACTGTTCAAAGAGAAATAGAGTAACCGGAATTGAATGACAAAGTTGTTAAAATTTCTTCTTACTTCTCTTCCCTTTAACCACCTCCTCTTTCCTTTGTATTCTACTCTATATCTTCTACGCTGGATGCTTTGGTTTTCATAGTGGATTTTCTCTCCTACAAGATTTTATGATAGGGAACATTTGTCTTAGTGTAAACATTCTGAGTGCATTATCTCTTGGAATTAGCTAAAGACATTGTCTTTAAGGGAATAGTTGTAAAAAATGCTTATTTCCTTTATGTAGTGTGTAAAAATGCACATGTTTTGTGATTATTGATATCTTAAATGTTCACAAAGGAATTTGACTACAGCTGATTGGGTGGAACATTAATGGAGTTCTGGAATGAGTTAAACACCCCAAACTTCCTCTTTACCTCTTTATTAAGCTATGAAAGTCTGAAAATATTCAGTTTGGACCCTGGCCAGAAAGCAAACATGAATATGGTTAGTCAGTCACAAACACACATAATGTGTGCAAAATATTTTGAATATGCAAAATATTTATAAAATGAATTTTTATTGATTTCTCCAACTAAGTATTTTTAATCCATTTAGCATTCACAAATATATACATATATATAAATGTATATGTATATGTATGTATGTATATGAATAGTCTGGCTTTTTTCCCTCTCCTTTTCATCTTGCTGCCATCTGCTTACTGGTATTGACTCCTTTTCTATCCTTCAGTATTTTCCACATTTTTCCTTTGCTCCTAGTGGAAGGCCTGATGTAGATCCCTTATTTTGCCTTTATTTGCAGGCTCAGATTTTCTGATTATTTTCTAATACTAATTAATGAAAATCACTCTCTCGTCATGTAATTTTGATAAATTACTACGTAGAGGATGTCTTTTTTGCTTCTTTCAATGTTCCAAATTCTCCCCTTTCATTGGGGGAAAGGTCGCCATCATTCTATGCCTTTATTGTCACATACTGTGATGTACTGTGCTTTGTCCTTTTCCACTAAGTCATCGGTCAGAGCCATGGCTTACTAGGAGAGGGGCGTGATACCAGCCAGGCTGGTGATGACTCGTTCATTGTAGTTGGTGAGCTTTCAGGCACACATGCTAGTTAGGTGACTATTAGACCAAGAATTGGACCCTTCCAGTGTTTAAAATTTCCAAGTGCCGTTCCCTTTGCTGTACCTGCCTTGTTTTTATCATGTGTACATGTGCTTATTACTTTTGATGCTGGAAGAACCAAGACTGTCCCCAGGAGCACTATTTAGGAAGCCATTGCGATAATACAAATTCTCCCTTCCGAATCGTCAGAAAAATGGAAGTTCAAACATCAATGGAAGACGTATCACCATCCCCACTGGCTGGACTCCCACACCTCTCACAACCGTCGCTCCACTTTTCCCTTTGATCCTTCAGTTCCCTGTCTGTCTGTCTATCCCAGGGGAATCATCAGAGGGATGTACCACTTTGGGTGAACAATGATGCTCACAGCTAACTTCACTTTTTACAAAGCACTTCACTGAGAATTGGTGGAGTGAGATGTGGTATGTTCATGGAAGGGAATTCTAGGAAGACACTTTAAAAATCATGTTTTGCAATAATATTTATCAATATAAACAGTTGTTCACAGTGAATTGTTCATTGAAAGTGTAGACTACTACTATCTTCAGGATGGCACCATTTGCCTATAAATTATGAATAAAATAGATGTACATTGAGATGGTTATTTAGTCTCCACCAGATGCTAGGTCCTGGAAATGCAATTATAAACCAGATAGCCACATCCTTTGGCTTACTTACTACTATAAGAGAAATGTAGAAATGTGCAAAACTAAGTAATCCATGGATAAAAATTAGAATGTGTGAAATTTAGATTTATAAAGTATCTAGCATAGTATCAAAGGGCCAAAAATCTTTCTCGAAAACTAAAATTTCACTGACCTTTTCAGTGTTGGTGATAATAAATTTAATTCCAGGTAAGCAAAAAAATATTTATTATAAATTCAGCTAAATATAAAGCAATTAGCATAAGGTCCAGTTTATGAATTATAATTCTTGCAAATATTAACATGTACATTAATTTCTGATTGCTGCTATAACAAATTATCACAAACTTGGTGGTTTAAAACAACCCAGATGGATTGTCTGACAGTTCTGGGTGTCACAGGTCCAAAATGGGTCTCATTGGTCTAATGTCAAGTTGTTGACAGGGCTGTGTTCCTTCTGGAGTCTCAAGGGAAGAATCAATTTCCTTGCATCTTCCAGCTTCTAGGGCTCACCTGCATTCCTTGGTTGCATTCCTTCCAAGTTAAAAGCCAACAATAGCCCACTCCAATCTCTGCTTACATTGTAATATCTCCTACTCTAACACCGAGTCTCCTACCTCTCTTTCACTTATAAGTATCTTGTTGATTGCAATGGGCCTACCCAAGTAATCCAGGGGAATCTCCCCACAGCAAGATCCTTAATGTAACCATATATGCAAAATCTCTTTTATTATACATTAAAACATTTGCAGGTTTCAAGGATTAGAGTGAGGACATCTCAAGAGGCCATTTTCTGTCTACTTCAACATGCTATGTGGCTTCCCACAATAATGGAAACCATGTTTCACAAAACTTTGTGGAAAACATATAGACTTACATTTCATATAGGTCAAGTCTGTCTTGATGATAAAATAATTTGAAAACTAGGGAGTTCTTATCTTGGTGAATTAAATAGTAGGCAAACACAACATAAAAATCCATCACTTTAATAAAGCACAAAGAACAGGTAAATTTAACCTTAATTTGGAAGTATCAAATTAACAATTGGCCGAATTGTTTAGCGCCTTTTGTTGTCAATACTTATCACTTGCAGCTCTAAAGAGTCAGCAAAGTAAAGCACTGAACCACGAAAATTTAAATAAATCAATTGTTCTCAAAATGTGGTCCCTGGATAAACAGCATCGGCTTCAACTGGGCACTTGTTGAAAGTACAAATTCTCAAATTCCGACCCAGATCTGCTGATCCAGAAACTCTGGGAGTGTGACTCAAGTGATAGGCGTTTTCATATGTCCTCTAGGTGACTTTTTTGCACTTTCAAGTTTAAGAACTGCTGGAAATAAAGCATCATTAGGAGCCAATGATTCGCTTTTGAATATCTCCCTAAAGAAAGCTGATTATTACTTACAGATTGTTATTTCGGATTTCATATTTTTCTCAGAGAGAGGGCTGACATGACACTATTTCCAAAGAAGAGAAATATATTCTATTATTTGCCATTTGTAGTAAGTCCCATTAATTAAACTAATAAGAAGCTAGGCTAGAGACCTACTTTGAGTAGTAACAGAAGGCTCCCATTATAATGAAATGAAATTTAAAGCTCAACTTAAGAAATGGAAGAAACTAAACATTTGCAGATGTTTATGGCAAATTGACATAAATTGATATATTTATAAAGGGGCACACACATGTGCATGTGTTTATTACTTTTGATGCTGGAAGAATGAAGACTGTTCACAGGAGCACTAAGTAGGAAGCCAGTGCGAAAATACAGATGATGAGCGGATTGTCCATGGTGGATGGGATGGCAGCAGAGATGACCAGAAGAGAGTAGATTTAAATTTATGAGTTTATTTATTTATTTATTTATTTATTTAATATATCATTCTTTTGTACACTTGTTATTATTCTTCCTTTACTATTTGGTAGAATTCACCAACGAAATCATCAGGGCCAGCAGTTGTCTTTCTTGGATGCTTTTTCTAAAATTCCAATTATTTAATGTAATTTACTCTAATATATATAGGTCTGTACAGATTATCTATTTTTTCTTGAGTGGGTTTTGTTAGTTTGTGGATTTTAAGGATTTTTTCCATTTCATCTAAGCTGTCAAATTTATGTGATAAAGTATTCACAGGCTTACCTCATTATCCTTCTAATGTCTGTAGCATCTGAGCGATAACCCGTATTTTGTTCCAGTAATTGTAAATTGTGTCTTCTTTCTTTTGTCTTAATCAATCTGTTTAGGAATTTAAACATTTTCTTGTTCTTCCCAAAGAAACAAGCTTCGGTTGGATTATTTTCTCTATCATTTCAATATCATTAATTTCTATTTTTATCTTTATTTTTTCCCTACCGCTTGCTTTGAGCTTACTTTGCTCTGATTTTATTTTATTTTATTTTATTTTACTTTATTTTATTTTATTTTATTTCATTTTATTTTACTCATTTCATTTTTGTAGTTTTGTGAAGAGGAAGCTGCTGTTACTAATTTGAGGCTTTCATTATTTTCTAACATATATGGTGAACGTAAATTTACTTCTAAGCATTGGGTTATCTGCATTCCACACATTTTGATATGTTATTTTGTATATGTTGATGTTTTTAAAATCTCCCTTTTGACCTCTTTTTAATCTGTGGGTTATTTAGAATTGTGTTGATTTCTACAAAGTTGGGTATTTTCACTTCCTTTGGCTGATTTCTGGATGAATTACATCATGATCTTGGAACACATTTTTCTATAATTTATATCTTTAAAATTCTCTAGGACCATTTTAGGGCCCAGAATATAGTCTATGTTGGAAAATTGTTCATGTGCACTTGAAAAGAAAGGATTTGTTGCTGCTGTTGGGTAGCATAATATTCCATGCATATGTTAGATCTACTTATTTGATAGTGCCGCTCAAGCCTTGTATGTTATTACAGAATTTCTATTCACTTTTATTAGCAATTAGTGAAAGCAGAAATTTGAATTCTACTTCTGTAATTGTGGTTTGCCTATTCCTTTTTTTTTTTTTTTTCCAGTTCCCTCAGTTTTTTTCGTCTCAGGTATTTTGACTCCTTGTTAGGTTTCATATGCAATCAGGATTATTATGTTTATGGACATTAAGCAATGTTTATATTTATCCCTAACAAAATTCCTTGTTCTGAGGTTCTGTTAGCTTCCTAATGCTGCTGTAACAAATTACCACAAATTCAATGACTCAAAACACCACAAATTTATTATCTTACAGTTCTGGAGGTCAGAATTCTGAAATCAGTTTCACTGGGCTAAAAATCAAGGTGTCATCAGAGTTACATTCCTTCTGGAGGCTCTAGGGGAGAGTCAGATTTGCTCCCGTTTGTTGGCTTTTGGTCCCTTCCTCCATCTTCAAAACCAGTAGCATAGCATCTTCAGGTCTTTCTCTCTCTGACGTTTGTGTCTGTCACCACATTTCCTTCTCTGGCTCTTCCGGCTCACTCTTGCATCTCTTAAGGACGCTGGTTATTACACTGGGCTCACCTGGATTATCCAGGATAATTTCCCATCTGAAGATCCGTAACTTAATCACACCTACAAACTTCCTTTTGCCATATATATGAGTAACATATTCACAAGTTTTGGGGAACCATTGTTCTGCCTACCACAGAAGTCCATGTTAGCTTATGCTAATACAGCCCCATCAGGATTTGTATCTCTCTCCTTTATTTTTCTTTATACTTTAAAAGAGGATTTCTTGTGGAGAGTTAGGTATTATATTTTTACTCAATCTGATAATCTCTGTCTTTTAACAGTTGGATTAGTTATGTTTAACATGACTACTGTTATAATTAGATTAAATGCAACATGTTACTGACTATAATTTGTGCCATCTGTTCTTTTCTTCTTTCCTCCTTTATTTCTTCCTTCTCCTGGGTTATTTGAGCATGTTTTATAATTCCATTTTCTCTCCTCTTTTGGCATGTTATTTATACTTTTTGAAAATTGTAAAAAAGAACTTTTAATTAAATAGTTTATTTCAAATATACCACTTTATATGCAGGGTAAGAAAACTTTAATAGTATATCCCCATAACCTTCCTCTCATCATTTGGGCTATGTTTTCATATTGCTTACTTTTACATTTGTTATGAATACACCAATCAGTGTTCCTATTATTGCTTTAGATAGCCAGTTATTCTTTGCTCTTATTACAAATTGAAAAAATGAATTTTATTCTACTTTTCTTTATTGCATTTCTAATGTTATTCATTTCTTCATATAGATGGAGATTATAGTGGGATAGCATATTATTTCTGTCAGAAGAACTTTCTTTAAGAGTTCTTACAGAGTAGTTCTTCAAGCAATGAATTCCCTTTTGAGTGTTTATCTGAGAAAGTCTTTATTTTCCCTTAAATTTTAAACCATTTTTTGCCATGTATAGAATTCTTGGTTGACAGCTACCTCCATACCCACCCAGGATTTAGTGTTGCCAATCCATTGCCTTCATACTTGCATGATTTCTAATATAAATCCTATTGTAATAGTATTTTTGTTTCTCTGTATGCAGCAGTACATACATATATATAATTGAAGTTTCCAATTATTTTTTTTTTTCATAAGTTTGCATATGAAATGACTAGATTTTGCTAGTGGAGATGGGAGAGGAGTATTTATCCTATTTGGTATTCTCTGAACTTTTTGAATATGTGTTTTTTGTGTCTTTGTTTTTTGTTTTTTATTTTTGTTTTTTTCCTAATCTACTATGAATTTTGGAACATCCTCAACCATTATTTCTTCAAATATTCCTTAGGCCCTTTTTCTCTGTCTTCTTCCTGGATTCCAGTGCTTGGTCTGTTAGACCATTTGTTATTACTAATATTTTTTGAAAGTTCTGTAGCTTTTTGTTTTTGTTTTGTTTTGTTTGTTTGTTTGCCTTTTGTTTTTTCTTGTGTATGTGTAAATTTCAGTTTGGGTAATTTCTCTTGGCGTACTACTGTCAGTCTTTGATTCTTCTTTCATCTGTGTCAGGTCTACTGATGAGATTATTTAAGACATTTCTTCCTCTCAGTTACTATGCTTTTCGTTTCTAGCATTTCCTCTTGAAACCACCTTCTTATAGTTTCCATTTCTCTGCTGATATCACCAATATGATATTGTGCACGGCTCAGGTTGTTTTTTAGAATATTGAATATAATAAGAATAGTCAGTTTAAAATCCCTGTCATATAGCTCCAATATATCTGTGTGATATTTGAGTTAGTTCTGGTGCTTGCTTTGTCTCTTCAGATTGTGTTTTGTCTTACCCTTACAGGGCCTAGCAATTTCTGTATAAAGCCAGGCATTTTGTATAGCACAGTAGAGACTGAGGTCAACAATCTTTATGCCTGGAAATCAGGATAATATTCCTTCAACTAGGCCTTTGTTGTGAAGGTTTGGGTTAATCTAGTTAGGATTTTGGCTAGTTTTGAGGTGTGCTGTTGTCATGGTCACCCTCGGTACAACACAGGCTTCAAATTCCTTTAGCAATGCTTTGTATATATGGTTTGGTAGGTTCACCAGAGTATGTCAAGTTCTGAACTTAACCTTCTCTTTGCTCTGTATATTGAAGAGGTTTATTTTCCAAATTCTTGCTCCTCTTTTTTCTCTCTACCATTAGAATTCTGCTGCTACTTATTATTTAAAGCTTATTGGTTTGGTGGTAGGGGTCACTTGGTCTGATTAAGCCTAAGATTTTGTCAGCTACTGTGTCCTGGTAACTCATGGATGTGGCCTTCTTAGTTCTCTGGTCCTTCCTGATATCTACTGTGGTGAGACCAGTATGTAATTCTGCTCTTTCCCCAGCGGTATGCCCCGCCCCCTTACCCAGGTCCCTTTCCCGAGCTGCTGTGGGTTTTTACCAGTGTCCAAGGGCAGCATTTTTTGTTTCCCTGTTCCCCACAGATTCAAGCTTCTTTTTCTTTCTCTTTTATTGTTTAAAGAAGGAAAGAAGGATCTGGGCAGAATTTCTTACCCTTCTCATACAGCTTCTCTTCCCCTTCCCAAGGTCATCCCCACACTGAGCACTTCTTATCACTCTGAATTCTTGAAGAGAACCCAGTGGGGTCCATGGAGAAAAAGGCAACAAAAGGTTACGGATATCCTTAATCTCTGTGGTCTCACCAGTATGTCCTTCACACTGCCACACCAGCTTGCTTTCCACCTTCAGCTAGTCAACAATTCTAGCTGAATTCTAGTTGCATCCATCCATCCAAAGTGAGTGAATTTCCTCTCTCCTGGCTGATCCTTGCCTCAATTTGATTTGGGGATAGTTTTGCTTTGATTTGGGGATAGCTGTTGCTCTTCTGAGACCTCAACCCTCAACGGCTTTAAAAAAAGTTGTGAATTTGAAGTTATTCCAAATATTTTTGTCTAAAGGTGAAAACAGCACTCCTCCCACTCTCTACATATTGGGGTGGAAGCCAAAAGTACACAACATTTATTTTTAGTGTAATGCTACAGACCATACTGAAGTAATTTTAGAAGTTAGGCCATTTGAAAGATGACTTCTAAGATTCGTATTGGAGAAATAGTTGAGTATATAATTCTTCACCTCTGTAATCTCATTAGCACACATGAATTTGCATCTGTCTTTAGCTCAGAAAACTCTCCTTTCTGTGTATGTTGTAATCCTACTAAATTCTTGATTTTTTTTCATTGATTTCAGCTTTATATATAAACTTGAAATGTACACAACAAACTTCTTTGTTCCTTTTGCCCTAAACTGAGGTACCTTTTAGTGCACTTACTCCGTTCTTCTTAATATCAATAAACGACACACAAGCATTAACACAATTTACTACATGTGTGTCAAACTCCTAAAATTCCAGGCATTTTGGAGAGCAACATGGACACAGTCAAAAAGGGAATTCAGGCTCGATCCATGCCTCCATGGAATTTATGTTCTAATGGGAGAATCACATTAATAAAATAATTATGCAAGTAAACAAATAATAAGTGAACTGTTTTGGGTGGTATAAAAAATTACAGAGGCAAAATGAAGGGTGAGTCTGGAGTACCCTGTTTGAGAATCAGGACACTTGCTGAAATCTCAGAGAAGACCCATGGAGAACAATATGGCAATTGAATAAAGAAGGGTGGGATTAACAGCTAAAGATAGATTACTGAAATATGTATGTTTTGATATTTTGCAAAAAAAGTTCTATGGTGATGGTTTAAATGTGTGAAATTTTTGTAGCTTGTGCAATTGCAAGGCATAATATATTGTGTTTGTAATTTACTTCATAATTACAAGCAAGTGTTCTACTCTTTGGATTCAATTTTACTCAGTGAACTCTTTGTGGAATTAAACCATTATTAATAGCTCTGAAAGTTTTTACCATGATTTGAACATCTGTCCATCAGCTAAAATAAACATCTGAAGATATGACACATGATGTCAGTTAAATTTTAGCTCATAATTTTTAACTTTAAAATACATTGTATTAATATGGAATATGTTGTTGCATTTTTATCTTACTATGTTAAACATATAAAAATAAAATGGAAAATGGAAGAGCTGATACATGATAAGAATTTTGTATGTCAAAATGGAATACAATTAGGAGATATGGTTAGGTCCCCAAAGTATCCTTTCCTTAATCTCAAACCAATCTAAGCCCTCAAGCTGCAGGTGAAAAGAAAAAGGAAAATAAGTTAGAGAATATATAAAAACTAAACAGATCCTTTGTAAACAGATCCTAACTAACTGAGTAATGAAAACAACAACAACAGCAAACAAACAAACAAGAAGCCAGAATGCAACTATTTTATAGAGCAGGAGAATCTGATCTACAATGACACGGAAAAATTAAAATTTTGAGGTTTGTTTTTGAGTGGAGAGTTAGAACACAGAAGGTCAAACCTAAACATTCTTGAATACGAGCTTGGTGCTCCTTGGGGCCTTGGACACCAATCTGTGAAGGATTTGGGGTTGTAGATTAGACCAGTTTTACTCTAGGTTTTAGAGAAAATTTCTCCTTCTTTTCCATTTGAATTTCCCAGCTGCTAAAACAAATACCCTACAATGGGTTTGCTTAAACAATGGGAATTTATGGGTTCATGGTTTTGAGGCCAGGGAGAAGTCCAAAATTAAGGTGTCAACAAGGCAATGCATTCTTCCCAAAGGTTGTGGCATTCTGTGGCTGGCTGTTGGTGATCTTTGGTCTTTGGCTTTTCTGTCATATGGCAGCCTCTCCTGACTTTTCTCTCCATCAGACTTTCACCTATCTGTATAGTTCTTCCGTAATCCAGATTAAAGCCCAACCTGGCTCTGTTGGGGCTACACCTTAACTGAAGTAGCATTTTGAAGAGATCTTATTTACAGTGGGTCCACACGAATCAGAAGGTGGACAAGGCCATGAAAATGTTCAAACTGGAGTGCACAATTGAATCCACCACACCTTCCTTGCCACAATCTTTTACTTTTATTTGAGTGTTTCTCTTCTTTTGGACTTCTTCTAGCCATAAATGTGGTAAAAGCTAAAATAGAGTATTTCAGTCAACAGTCCCAAGACTCTCATGCTGGGTTTGAGGTAATGCTAGGACTTGGGAACAGATTTTTCTTTTAATTTCTTTTTTTTTTTTTTTAGCAACACTGATGATACTGGTGAACAATCAAGGTTTAAGAACACAGTTCTAGACTGTCCAGATTAGGTTGGAAGCTCAGGGAAAAGTGCCAGGTAAACAGATTACTCTTTTTATTCCTACACCTACCTAAGAACATTTTGCAGTTTGCCAAGAGCAAAACTAATTTGGGTACAAAACCCAGCTGGCAATAAGGGAAATAATTGTGCTTGACTTTACTCTGGTTTCATATTTGAGCCAAGATAAGATTCAGAAATTTTAATTCTTTAGTCTAAACTCCAGGGATCAGAATTTGGTCCTTCTATAAATCCTAACAAAATGTGTTCAACTGAGTTGGGGAGTTCTATAACTCTATAGATCCACAACCCAATAGGGTCTTTTAATTATGAATCAATAAAATATTAACAGCCTTTACTAATAGCTCCTAAAACCCAAGGATGAAAGCCAAATGAATTTTGGCTATCTAATCTGAATCAAGAGTAGGAAGGAAGCTGTCTCCACATGTAATACATAGACCAAACAATTAGGTAACTGTTCTCTAATTGAGCAGTGGTGAGCATGATCTCATTCATTTACACACACACAGAAGCACACACACATACCTATCCACTGTTAATGAGTTCTTTTATTATGACTGTTTAACAAGAGCTCTTAATGTTTGATCAAAGCTTCTAATGCAATTCTGAGGTTATTCCATTTAGCAGTCTGCTGATTGGTAATTTTCTTTAGGGACCTCTGAGTCTACCCCCACTTTGAACTCGGTTTATGAAACGTGCTCTGCATACTGCATGTTAATAGAGGGTTATTGGGAATTCTTAATTATATATCCAAGAGGTTTCCTACCTTCCTGTGGCATAAGAAATTTAAAAGAGAGGCTTTTTCAGGATATCAGAAATACCATTGAAAAGTACTTCATTTTATCAAGGTAAACAAATAATTAATGTCATTAATAATTTCATTGATTAATATATAAACTCTTCACATATTAATCATAGTTAACATTTTGAAAAATTTTATGGGCCACTGGGCTAATTGCTTTTTTATACCTTTTGTTATATAATGTTTATATACAGCCAATGAGATAAGTATTAGTAATTCTATTTTACAGACGAGGAAACAGAATCATATACTTAAAGTAATTTTTAAAAAGGTATGTAGTTAATAAATGGAAGAGCTGGAAATTCTATTCCTGGCATGTCTTGAATCTTAAGCCAATATTTTGAACAAAAGAAAAACCAGACAACTTTTATTTTGTCATTATTTCCACACAATGCTTTTTTTTTTTTTTTTTTTTTCCTGTGCTCTGGAACTTTTTTATTATGGACTTTTCTTTTTGCTAAGATTCAAGTTTAGAAATTTTTCATTCTTGATCACTTTGGCCCTATCATTTTTGGGTGGCTTATGAATGTTTTCTTGTTACTGTGAAGTGGAATATGAAAAGTTGAATGAGAGTGCCAATATTTTAAATTTTAAAACTATTTTTGTGCATTTCAGACAATATTGTTATATTTGTCTGTTTGCAATCCTTTTACAATTCATAAGTGAATGCATGTGTTGTGATGTCAAACCATTCCCTTAGTAAACATTTTCTATTATTATAGTGAATATATATGTATGAACTCAATTTTAGTGCAGAATTCTTTGAAAATACTAATAAATATAAACTATACAAAAGAAACCCTGCATTATCCCTTACCTAAAAAAATCTCACTGTTGGTCGCCAGTATATATCCTTTAGTGCCTCGTCGGCCACGCACAAAGCAGATGCTACCCTCCTTGGTAACTGCCATCACGCCTGCATTCCACTCGGAGACCTATATAACAGGTGCTCTGCTCTAGGGCAAGCTCTCATTTCCTGCTCATACCATATTCTTTCAAGGCATCAACCCCACTCTGCTCAAAATGGTGCTTACTTCTCCACTATGAAATAAGTAGGGAAATGCCTCCTTTTATCCTGACTTTAATGCTTTTTAAAGGGTCTCATTGTAGGATTACTTGGTTCCAGCCTTGGTTCTTTTATATATTTCACCTGCAGTTTTTTCTCTCTCTAGCTTAGACAAATTCCACTAATGGGCTTTATTCACAGTAGGCACTAGAAACAGCCACCAGTTTGCCCCTGAATATACCACTAGCATGTTACTCTTGAGCTAATTGCTGAGACTGGCTAAGCATGCCAGAGTATTTCTTTTTTGGAGCAGACACTTTCCTAGAGCAAAGTTCCCCCACCTGTATTTGTTCACAATTTGATTTCCAGTATATTATTTCCCAAATATGCAAGCAGATTTCCCAATACCAACAAGTTTATTTTATGAACAATAGCACGAAACTCTTTTATGAAGCATGTCTTGAAAAATCAGTGAAATTGTTAAAGTCCAGCATGATTAATCAATTAAAAGGAAAGAAAATGCATTGTTACAACTGAAAAAATTAGATAAATCTCTGAATACTCAAGAGGTTAGAAAAATAAAATAATTACATATGATAGCATGTGCTAAAATTTTTTAAAATCTTGATAATATTAAGTAGAAGAACTATTAATATTTGCAGGATGCCTGACCAAATCAGTAATGCTGAGAGACAAATGAGTTATTAAAGAATTACCTCCCACTCTCTTCCTAAGACTCTGGGCTCAGATTTATGTTTCATGGAAAAGAAAATCTTTAGTTACTTTTAGTGTTCCAGCACATATGATAATTGTGTTTATTTATTGCTTTTTAACTGCTCCTTAATTTAATTATATATATATATATATATATATATGTTTCTAACACCTAATGCAATTAGAGTAAAAAAAAAAACATTAACACTGCTTTTGGTATGTGTTAGGCTAAATAGTACAAAAGAGTAGAGTATAGAAAATCCAAACATCAATAATAGATAATTATTATTGATTTTCAAGGGCTTTGACTCTTTTCAGTCAATATAAAACATATTTGAGCCATGAAACGAATCTTCATAAATGTTAGAGGATTGAAGTCATGGGAAGTATATTCTCTTAACAAAATGGGATTACACTAGAAATTAATTTTGAGAATATACCTGGAAAGTATACCAATATTGGAAATTAAAGTAAAATGTTTCTAAATAATATGAATCAGTGAGTAAATTTAGAAAGGAAATTTAGAAAATAATTTGAACTAAATGAAAATTTAAAACATTTCATAAGTGCTTAGTACTCAGAAATTTATACCTTCAAATGATTACATAAGGAATAAAAGGAAGGTCTCAACTGAATTATCCATGTTTCCATCTTGAGAACATAAAATTAAGCTCAACATAAACAAAAGAAAGAAAATAAGTAAGAAATGAGTGACAATCAATGCAACAGAAAATTGACAATCAATAGGAAAAAGATCAATGAAACCAAAAGCCGGTTCCCTGAAAAGATCAAAGGAATTGATTAACCTGATCAGGGAGAGAAAGAGACAGAATGAGACCAATAGGGGCAAAGAGAAAGATAGATCTGCTGATATGTTAGACTTATTTTTAATTGAATTGTTTTCCTTTTAATGTTGAGTTTTAGAGTGCTTTACATATTCTGTATGCAAGGTGTTTGCAATAATATTCTCCAAGTCTCTGATTTACCTTCTAATTTTCTTAATACTGACATTTCAGAAGAACAATAGTTTCTTTTTTCATGAAACTAAAGTTTTTGCTATTTTTGCTTTTAATATTTGAGTCCTTTTATGCTAGGTAATAGATGCTTGCCTAGCCCAAATTAATTCAGTTTTTCTGAATCTCTTCTGTAAGTAATGTTGTAAAGTTAGGTCTGTGATCAATTTTGAGATGTTTTTAATGGTATGTGAAATAAGATTGACTTTTTCTTTTTCCTTTTCAATTTATCACAGGCATATTTATGTCCCAGCATCATTTACTGAAAGACAAACTTGCCATCTTTGCTTATTTGTCAAAAGCCAATTGACTATAGATGCATGAGTGTATTTCTTCTTAGTCCCATTAATCTATATGACTATTCTTACATTAAGACCCAAATATCTTTTTTTTTACAGTGCGTCTTGAAATCAGAGAGTGTTAGTTTTCCTAATTTGTCCTTTTTCAAATTTACTTTGGCTATTCTAGGTTCTTTTCTCTTTCAATAAATGTTGGAATCAAGTTATCCATTAAAAAAAAAAAAAAAAGAAGTGCCTGCTGGGGTATTTGTTTGGGTTTTTATTGAATTTACAGATCAAATTGGGAACAATTCATGTCTTAACAACAGTGGATGTTCTCAGTCATACACAAGATATAGCTCTTCAGTTATTCACTGCTGCTTTATTTTGTAACAAATTTTCATAATTTAAGAGTACAGGTCCTCCACACAATTTTTAAATTAATTCCTGAATATTTCATACTTTTGCTGACATTGTAAGTAGCATTGGCTTTAAATTGAAATTTCAAACTTTTCATTACAATCAATATTTAAAACAGTGACATTTTACCTTGAGATTTTGCTAAATTCATTTTTTAGTTCTAGTCCATTTGCTCTAGACTCCTTAGGATAGTTTCATAGATGATCATATCATAGAAAAATGAGGACAGGTTTCCTTCTTCCTTTCAAGCTTCATGTATTTTATTTATTTTCTTGCTGTACAGTATCGGCTCCATCCTTAAATACAATGTTGTATGGAAATGGGGAGAGCAGGTACTCATGCCTTTTCCTAAATTTTAAGGGATGAAGCATTTAGTCTTTCATCATGCTGTGTGATAATAACTGTAATTTTTGTCTTTCTAAATCCCATTTATCCAACTGACAACATTCTCACCTCTTATTATTTTCTGAGAATTTTGGACATAAGTGGGTGTTCAATTTTCTCCAACAATTTCTCTTCATCTCTTGATAAAATGGTTTATTTTGTTTTTATTCTTTTAAAATGGTGATTAACATTGATTTTTGCATAATAACTGACCAGGCATTCATGAGATCAAGCTCAATTTATTAAGAGATTCAGTTCTTTTACATATATTACTGTATACTAGTTGCTAAAACTTTATTAAATATATCTACTTCCAAGTTCCTTCAGATTATTGGCCAAATACAGGTTTTCTGTGGTTGTAGGACTGAGATTCAGGTTCTCTTGCAGATTGTGAAGCAGTGGTCCTTCTCAGCAATTTAAGGCTGCCTTCAGTTCTTCTCATCGAGCCTACTCCATCAACGGCACACAAATTTCTCCTTGTATTTGAATTTCTCTTTTCCTAACAGTCAGATAAATCTCTCTGCTTTTAGAGAGCACATGTGATTACATTAGGTCTATCTTCAGTGTAACAGACATGGGACAAAATGCCTTCAGAGGTGGATCTAGAATACCATTGGATTGAATGTCCAGGAGAAGGGAAATTTGGGGGGCCATCTTTAAAATTGAATCACACAGGGGATTTGCATTTTTATCCAATTGGATAGTCTGTCTTTTAAGTGGAATATTTAGAAAATTTCAGTTTATATAATTGATTTTGACTGAGCTTGAATCTACCATATTACTTGTCTTCTAATCATTCCATCTGTTCTTTGCTCCTTTCACCTTCCTTATATGAATAATTTTTGATTGAGTATGTTTTATGATTTATACTTTGGCTGGTTAAAGACATTTCTTTCTCTCTTACCCTTTCTCATTGTTTTTGGTGTTGTTAGTGTTCTTTAGGCTTTTTACATGTTTCAATATTTATAATATTGATCTGCATTGTTCACAGTAAAAATTTAAAAGATTATGTTTCTTTATGTATAGTGTTATACCTTGAAATAGAATACTTTATGCCCACCTCCTATTTTTTGTTATTTTGTATATTTTATTTCTACTTATAAACCTTAAAATGTAATATTACTATCTTTTATTAGTCAATTATATTTTAAGGAAATTAAAAATGGGAAATGTGTTTTAATGTATGCTGTTCTTTTCTTCTGTAGTGTTTAATCTGTTATTACTTTCACCCACTGTTTTTTTTCTGCATTTCCTTTCAGGCAATATATATATTTCATCTCTGGAATTTTGACTTACCCTCCATTTTTGTCTTCATTAAGTTCAGGTTTCCTTTTATAATCCTAAATGTGTGTGTGTGTGTGTGTGTGTGTGTGTGTGTGTGTGTATTTTAAGGTCATTTTATGCAAATTCCAGCATCTTGTTCATTCTTTCATATCCCTCTGTTTTTTCTCCTTATAAGTTCCTGCTTCTTTGTGTGTCTGAAGTGTTTTTATTGGAAGGCAAATATTTTGACTTTTATGTTATGGAGTGCTGGATTTTATTGTACTCCTTTAAAGAAATATTGCGTTTCTCAGGCAGGCAGTCAACTTATAAGTGAATTGGCTTGATATTTTTGAAGTTCATTTTTAAGCTCTTTTAGATTAATCTAGTTTAAATTTTATTCTCATGCTAATTTAGTCCCACTGAGTCATGTACTTCATTGTGTCATTATTGGGCACCCCGTGTATTCAATGACCCCTTTCCCCTCTGGCTAGAGGGAAATCAATTGACTCCAAGTCTTTTATGTGTCTGGGAATTGATTATCTTGCAACTCTAGAGCAATATTCATTTCCTTGAGTTATATGTTGTCCAACCTCCTATATAGGCTTATCCTATACATGCACAGGTTGGCAGTTGGCTCAAAACTCAAGCAGCCCCCTAACCATATTGCTGGTGTCCTTTTTCTGCTAGCTGCCTCATCTCAGGCATCTGCCCCTCAAATTATAGCTTAATTTGCCTCATCAATCTCTCCTCTAGTTATTGATTTTACCAAATTATTTTTCAGTTCCCCTTGGTGCAACATAGTTTAGGAATTTCCTCCAGGTAGAAATATTAGCCTATGATAAGCCTCACTTAATTTGCTTTCTTCTTCTCAGGAATCACATTTCTCTACTCTTTGTTGTCCAGTATCTGAAAAATAGATGTTTTCCTTTTTTACCCCTTGTGTTCTAATTGTTTATGATGGAGGATGATTCCAGACCATCTTACCATTTATGCTGGTTTGAATGTATTATGCCCCCCAAAATGCCATTATCTTTGATGCAATCTTGTTTGGGCAGGAAAGTATTGGTGTTGATTGGGTTGGAAACTTTTGATTGGATGTTTCTGTGGAGATATGATCACTCAACTGTGGGCAAGATATTTCATTGGATAATTTCCATGGAGGTGTGGCCCCTCCCATTCAGCATGGGCCTTGATTTGTTTACTAGAGCACTATATAAGCTCAGACAGAAGGAGCAAGCTTGCTACAGCCAAGAGGGACACTTTGAAGAATGCACAGGAGCTGAGAGAGGAGCTGAAGCTTACAGAAACATTTTGGAGATGGTCTTTGAAAGCAGACTTTTGCTCCGGAGAAGCTAAGAGAGGACAAATGCCCCGAGAGCAACTGAGAGTGACATTTTGGAGAGAAGCTGAAGCCTGGAGAGGAACATCCTGGGAGAAAGCCATTTTGAAACCAGAACTCCAGAGCAGACGCCAGCCACATGCCTTCACAGCTAACAGAGGGATGCCATTGACCATTCTCCAGTGAAGGTACCCAATTGTTGATGCATTACCTTGGACACTTTATGGCCTTAAGACTATAACTGTGTAACCAAATAAACCCCCTTTTATAAAAGCCAATCCATTTCTGGTGTTTTGCATCCCGGCAGCTTTAGCAAACTGGAACACCATTTAAAGACCTTAAATGTAAGGTATTTTTATATTATAGATCCACATAGATTAATTTTGTGGTTTTCATCCTTTCATGCCTTTTAGCCCTGGCATCTAAGGACTTAATGCTTCGGAGAGGGGATGAATGATCAAAGTATAAGGGAGAGAGGGAAAGATGACCAAATATTGGGTTTTGTACTTCTAAATATCAGGGCCTAGCCCAATCAAAATAAATGGGGACAAAGCATAATCCATAACAAAAAGGTTTCCTGAGTCCCCATCCTACCCTAATGAAAATAAAGATTTCACAGGTTGTACAAAAAATAATTTATAAGAAGAAATAAAGAGTTTAAACCCTAGTATGTCCCTAAGAAGAAACTCCATGTCCAGCACTGGTAGATTCAGTGACATATACCTATTTGTTTTGGAATTCCAAGAGCAGAACTGAGTATATTCCTAACCTAAGGGAAATCTCGGGAAGGCGATAAGGCTGCTGAGATGATATAGGAGCAACAAACTATCTGTGTTGTTTGTTTCAACAGATCCATCTGGCACAATTTCAGTGACTTCATTATCTGTGCCACACTGGAGTAGTAGAATGTTCCTTGTGTGCTTGAGACTGACATAAAAATAAAGCATAAAACAAATTTACTGTAAAAGGCTCAAGACAGGGAAGAGATAATGACCAAATTCCACCCAGAAACGAAGCAGCAGTTGTGGACAAATGAAGACAAGAAGGATCAGATGTGTTTATTGTGTTAAGCAAGATCTGTGACTGCTTGCAGTAGAGGTGTAAGAGTCATCATTTATGAAATCCTTCATTAATGCAACTACATTGCTTTTAACGCAGTTATGGACTCGATACACAGTCTAAATTACAATCAAGGACATGTCATCTAAAGGCAATGAATACCTGAGTCACATGGACTCTAAAAATTTCATTTGATTGTGATAAGGCACAGTTGCAAAGAATGGTCCAACAGAATTTAGGTTTCCTAGGTAGATTCATAATTATTGTCAAAAAAATACAAAGGAAAGCTGAGAAAATGCATCTTTTCTGTAATACGCTGATAAGATAAATACTGAAATCTGGATTACTTACATTCATTTTACAATCTACATAGGCAACAAAAATTCATCTGTAGTGCCACCAACCTTAGCCACCAAGGAAAGGAATGCTATTACTCTCGGCAGACTGGCATAGCACTGATCTAGCCTTAAATTAGTGGCCTGAGACCCAGAAGAAAAACCTTTAGGCATAGAAATGTACTTCTCTGACAACAAGGAAATCCTAATTCTCAATGTCTCACTACATTCTTGAAGACATATTCATAACTAAAGAAACATATCCAAAGATGTTCATTGCAACATATTTTGCAGTTGGTAAGCAAAATAAGTCAAAATTATCATACTCTAGGATAAAAAAAAAACAAATGTTTTATGTATACAATGGAACACAGTAAATCAGTTAAAAGAAGTAAACTAAAGCTACATGTATAATGTGGCTGACTCTAAAAACAAAATATGGAATGGAAAAATAAGGTTGTGGAATGATGTGTATCATGTGATACAATTTATTCAAGTTTTGGAAACACTATATTTCCCTAAAAGTTTAAACCAAAAACACTATAGGTGCATTTTACTCCTTTACACAAATGTCATCAGTGAAAGATAGAGTTAAAAAAAAAAATACAAACAGACTCAAAAGCAAAAGGGAAGAGAAAGTCACATCTCAGTATATATATATTATTTCTCTCTCTGCTCTGGGATTGTAAAATGGCATGTGATTGTGTATATTAGTCCACACACACACAAGGGTGCAAACATCCTTTGTTTACTTTTTGATGAAAAATCCAAAGTTCACTTTCAACTCTCCTTTCTATTCAGTTGAAGAAATTTAACCTTTAAATTTAAATCAGTCTTATTTTTGATTATGCCAATAGCTGTAAAAGAAAATAGGTATGTATCTTTGCCACCTCCTCCATATCCCAGTTAAATGGGCTTCTCTATTACTTAGTTCCTGAAAAATTATTAATTCCATCTCTGACAGGCAGATTAAAGAATTCCTGAAATTTCATAGCTGGTGATTTTTTGAGTAAATATTGTAAGAATGAATAAATAGTCTCATAGGTATCTGTCTTACCAAATACTATCTACATGCCTTAAGAAAAAAGTGACTGTCAAAGAATATATTCCTGGAGAAAGGAAAAGGTAAAAACAAAACAAAAGCATAAACTTTTTGTTGAAGGATAAAATGAACCATATAAAAATGTCAAAATTCCATAATGGAAATAAGACACATATAAATTTTGCTGTTTTATGATTATTAAGAAACAATTCAGTAAATATAAAATGCAGATTTTTCCTATCCTTAGACACATCCTAATAGAAAAAAAGTCTAGGTTTGTTTCATTTGTATAAACATAGACATATAAGTTACAGGGTATGTGACAAATGCAATACCTTACATTTTAAAAACCCACCTCTCTCTTATTCTTTTTTAAAAATTTTCAAATGAAAGGTTATTTTTATTTCATGATTGTGATATTATGGTCAGGAAAGAAATGTGCCATGTTCTAAACACTGGCTTTTCATGCTTTACTGAAGGATAAGTGAAATTGTCTATCTTTATATTAGCGTATTCATATTTGGGATTACATTCTCCTGAGTTGTAAGAAGAAATTTCTTACAACAATTTAAAAATTTGTAACACTCATAGTCTAAATTGAAGTCTCTAAGCTCTTCCTGAATAAAGAAATGCTATTTCAGTTAGCTGTCTACCTGATTTTCTTAAGCAAAAGTTATTCCTAGAAGATTTCATTCTCTTCATCTCAGTGTTAAAGTTATATTAATATTCAAGAGAATAAATTTAGCATATTTTTAATTATGCGTGTGAGGTTTCTATTCCTGGATTGTATAAGATTTTAATCTTACGTTTAACTATATTTAACGTTAAGTTTGAATGAATATTTGGCCAATTTATAGTTTTACAATGAATACAATACCAAATTACAAACCACGCACATTGTTTTAATTAATGGTTCATTCTTCTTTCGTCAGTTTCAAGTCCATTGTATTGATAATATGAAATAAATTTCTCTTTATTCATTTTCCTAGTTACTTCAAATTCTAGCATTTCCAGAATGATCTTATTTTTCCTCATTTAATATGCTATTTCCAACTATTTCTGCTCTCATTTATCTTTGTCATATTTTGGTTTTAATATCTGACTACACCATTTGGCACAAGGTAACCTACTTAGTGGTTTTATTAATTTTATATATTTATATATGTGTGTGTGTGTATATATATATATATACATGCATATGATTTTCTTGCTTACTTTTGAAGTCCGCAATGAAATATATATCAAAGCAAAAAGGAAAAAATTTAATTTTATCTCCTACAGTAAATAAGGATGAGTTAGGAGAGGAAAACTGCATGTTTAAAAGGTAAAAGATAATGCACAACAACAGAGGAATCTTCTTTAAAAGTTTAATATTAAAATAGAGATTTGTCGATGTTAAAAAACACAAAATTTATCTTTGGGCCAAGGAAAATTTCCAGAAAATTAAGTGATTTTGCTTCTTTGCCGTCCAAATTTGTTTTCTTTTGTATTCTTATGCCTTACAATTTGATGTAAAATAGGATACATATTAAAATAATGCACCGTTACCAAATATATTATGCAATGAAAGCAGTAGCCAGTATATTAGAAAGTGAAGAGTATCATATTGTTATGAGGGGTAGCTTGAGAAACTTTTCCTGAACTCAGGATTAGACAAATGTATAATGTAACGGTTGTAATATATGTTTATTCACTTTGCCAAGCAATTGTATCTCCTATAATGAATAATAAGGGTATTAAAATAAACATACATAATATTTTAAAAAAATCTTTATGACAAAAGATTTTGCATTTTTTATTTCTATAGGCAGAATATATGCAGTTTTGTTGAGTTATCAATTGAAAAACTCAGGGAGACAAAATACAAAACTTTAAATTTCTTTTTAACAGAACAATTTAACATGTAAAGCAAGGTTCCATTTCTCCTGGGAGTAGAAAAAGAAATCTTACCAGTTCACAGAAAGCATAGCCACTTTTGCCTATCTCACATTTCTGTTGAGGTATTAAAAGTTCCTGGCTGACTGGGGGGAAATGCAGAAATACTGAACTTCTCCACCTAGGGAATTACTGATATTCTCACAAGTATTGTGATCATTATGAAGTGTGTTACAGCAAAGGAGATGCTAAGCCTACTCATAATTGTGTCTAAGAGTCTCCCCCAGACAACCTCTTTTTTTGCTCAGATGTGGCCTCTCTCTAAGCCCACTCAGCAAGTGAACTCACTGCCCTCCCCCTTACATGGGACACGACTCCCAGGGGGTTTAAATCTCCCTGGCAACGTGGGACATGACTCCCAGGGATGAGCGTGGACCCAGCATCATGGGATTGAGAAAGTCTTCTGGACCAAAAGTGGGGAGAGAAATGAAAAAATAAAGTTTCAGTGGCTGAGAGACTTCAAATTGTGTCGAGAGGTCATTCTGGAAGTTGTTATTATGCATTATATAGCTATCCCTTTTCAGTTTTTAGTGTATTGGAATAGCTAGAAGGAAGTTCTTGAAACTGCGGAACTGCAATCCAGTAGCCTTGATTCCTGAAGATGATTGTATAACTATGTGACTTATATAGTGTGACTGGGTGATTATGAAAATCTTGTGGCTCACACTCCCTTTATCCAGTGTATGGACAGATGAGTATAAAAATATGAACAAAACTTAAATGAATAATAGGGGGATGGGGGAATGGGATGTTTGGGTGTTCTTTACTTGTATTTTTCTTTTTTTTTTTTTTTTTTTGAGCAATGAAAATGTTCAAAAATTGAACATTTATCTCAATAAAACTGAATTGGAAAAAAAAAGATTTGAATACTTTTTCCAAAAGGATTTAAAGTGGAATATGGATTAAAATTCAGTTTGAGCTATTTAAAAAATAGTCTCTCTTTTTGTCCATGGCCACTGGCATCCATCATACTAGCTACTCTTTCAGGATGTAATCTTCATTTATTCATGCCTATTCTTTAGCTTTTATGACTCACTGTCCTCAAACTGCCAGCTCCTTAGAGATCTTTTGTTGCCCCCACTTGGCAAACATGAAATCTCTTTGGATGAGTTTGCCAAGTCTCAGCCATGTTTGTCCTCCCTTTATAAGCCAATGACATTCTAAGAAGATAAAATATCCAATACCCTGCTCATGAGCATCACTTCAATTCCACCTACCTTGGAAACCCACCCAACCTCTGCAACTACATAGTTCAAAAACTATGTAAAGCCTTGGGCTTTGTATTTTTTTAATTCAATTTTAGTGAGTTTATTCACATGCTGTACAATCATGTAAAGTGTACAATTGTTTGGTACCATTATATGGTTGTGCATTCATCATCACAATTAAGTTTTTTTTTTTCCAATTTTAGAGCATTTTCATTACTCCAGAAAAGAAATGAAAAGAAAAAAGAAAACTCAAATCCTCCCATACCCCTACCCCCACCCCTCCGTTATTGACTCATAGCGCTGGTATAGTACATTTGTTACTATTGATGGCGGAATGTTAAAATATTACTAACTGAAGTACATAGTTTGCAATAGGTACATTTTTCCCTATATCCCTCTATTATTAACTGCTATTTATAGTGTCATACATTGGTTCCACTT